>NC_048893.1:100872581-101172581 GCF_011077185.1 Oxyura jamaicensis | reverse complement strand
CAGAGCATCTATTGCACAGCTACTGAAAAGGGTGGAGACTGTAGTTAGTTGAGGGGGAAAACATCTAATTTATCTTGTTGTTTTTGTGTGTTTGTTTTTTGTTTTTGTTTTCCTGGTTCTTTCATGGTTTTGAACATGGGAGCCTTATACAAAGCTGTGATGGCAATCAGACACTTAAATAATAATAATAAGTTTCAGTCCAATAATAATAAGGTAAGACCAATGTTGGACAATGCAGAAAATCTCCTTTGCCTTTAGAGAGAGGAGACAATGTTCAAGACATTTTCCGTCTTACCGGTTCAATTTTCTTTAAATAATAACATTCAATAAATTCAAATGCAGGTTCAGTAAATTAAAATACAGTTCTTGGGGCAGAAGTGAAGGGTTCCATACAAATGACCTTGATCCTGTGATATCAATTGCCATCATTAGCAGCCAATGATTGTTCATCTGCTTTCTCTGTAGAGGAAGAATAAGAGCTGTGGAGCAAGAGTTAATTTTCTAAAGATGGATAAATCTTAATAAAACAACAACAATGATACACACACAAACCTGATGAAATACGATGTAGATAGATTTTGGTATATGATCTGATTTCTGTATAAGTTCAAATGCTGCTTCATATAACTGAATAATTTGCAGTAATATCACAGAAATCTTAAACTGTCCTCATTTAGAGGATTCTATTTATATTTAGGTGGAATGTTCTGAATTTCAATTTCTGCTGCCCATTGCCTCTTGTCATGCCATCTATATGACTGAGAAGAGTCTATCTCTGTTTTCTTTACATCTGTAATCTCTATGTAATTATGATGAAAGTGGTTTAAGTATTTGTATTTCAAGATCAGAGTACAGTGATTAATTGATTTCTGTTCTGGATTTATTTAATTTCCTTCACCAACTCTGTCTCTTAGGTTATAACTTTTGTTTTGCTGTATGAAGTTGTATTACAGTTTTAGGAAGCTTCAACATGAAGCTGAATCCTTTGCTGAAATGTGAGGAGCAATAAGCTTTATAGAAATAGTCTACAGCCAAGCCCTAAGAGCCCTTCCATATCTACAACACACAGACTTTAAGTCACAGGTGGCTGCATATCTCTGGCTTTTCATAGTAATTCAATCCCTGAAATATTTAAAAATTTTAGCTCTGGAAACACTCTGTAACCATGAATTTTATCTCCAGTTACTAGGAATTTTTCAATTATGGAACATTTTCTAAGTGCAGAACTGAGTCCAGCCTAGATCTATCTCATCTGTGGAATAAATCACCAGGATGAATTTCATGCTTGGCTACAGCAGTGTAAATGTAAAGCAGATTCATTGAACTCAACTGAGTAACTGCAGATTTATGCTTCCATTAGTGTGAAGTGATGTTCAGGAAATGTTTGCTTTCTTACTCCCTCATTGCTGAAGTTTCTACACCAGTTAAATGTATATGAGTAATGTTCTTACAATTAAATAGCAAAGATGTAAAACTTACCCATATATCCTATAGTTATTTTGAGGGTTACCTTCCCATAGGCAGTAAGCAACCTTGTTTCCTATGAAGATGCAGATTATGATGTTGGGCTATTTCTCTTTCCCACCATTCAGTTTGATATTTAACTCTTCTGGTACAAAGATACTACATGCTTAGAGACAGTAGCTTATGCATTTTGTGACAGTAGATGCTGCAGGAGAGACAGATAGTACTAGCTCACCTCAAAGGAAAGAAAGGATGTGGGGTGAGCTCAATCCTTGTTAAGTACCAGAGAACTCCCACGGGACAAAGATTTAACTGATGCATTCACAGGAAGGGTTATTCCAGAGTTCAGATGTTCTTACACACCAGAGAGTTCAAATATGGAACATTATATGTTACTTGTTTTCATAATCTTTGTTGTTCCCGAAGCTACTTATAAATCAAAAGATTTTTTTTTTTTTTTAAATGTAATTTCTCTGATGAGTTACTACTTTTGTTTTGTTTTTGGTGTAGCTGGGGAAAACACGAGCATATCAGAGAATCACTTGATCATTGAGAATCATAGGACTGTTTAGACAGCCCATTCTTGCAAAATGATTCTCCCTATTTTCATAATAAGCGCAAGCATTAGGCTTCCCCACTGCTGGCAGCATTGTCTCTAGGGGTCTGTTGCAGGACAGGGTGATGAGGAAAGAATCCTAAGAGACTTCACCTAAATCCCTTCTTCAGGCCCACATTTATGCCAGTGGTCATTAATGATAGGGTCCACTGGAGAAAAGGTCAAAAGAAAGATATTTTTCAGGCCCAGCTGCAACAAATTAGATATCAACTCTGCTGTGTGCATCTCAAGAATTGTCTTATCCATTAGTATTTATCACTGTAATAGTTATCAAGTCTGGTAATGCTATACTTTTCCTGTGACAACTGCAGTCTCTATTACAGCAAATGCAATGGATGAAAAACCCTGCATCAATTCACCAGATTGATAGTGTACTCTAGTTTATTGCAATCTTACTGGTCTGCAATGCATATCCGCCCTTGTGGCTACCTTCTCTTCTTTGGAAAAATACTTTAAATCTAGCAATTTATCGCCCAACACACTTCTTAAAATGTCATACAAAATTGAATTTTAATAGACACGGTTGGTAATAATCAATGACCTTTTGGAAGATATTGTGCCAATAAGTGGTTGCAGACAATCTTGTCTGGAATATCTGCAATGATCCTATTCTTTCTCCAAATATCTGAATAATTCCTCCAGGAATTTAATGAAAACTTCTCAGGCTACTAGACAGAGCAAATAGTCTCTCTTGCCTTGTGACTGTGGTATCTGGAAAGCATTTTTTTGTAAACAAAGCAAATGTATAGAATGACCGTATAATTCTGTGTTATGAGAATCCATATACAGAGTCATTGCAACTAACAGAGGTTGTGGCTTCACTGAGATTCTAAAGTGAAGCTTCACATAACCCAGCTGGCCTGCATCAAGTTCATTTGGCTACACTGAACACGGTTACAGGTTGACCTAGCTGAGCACGTGCCCTGAGATCCCAGGTAACTTAATATGGCTAAAGCTTGAGCCCATGCTGCTCTGGGTTACAAATACCCAAACTAGCAAGATTACAGTGATGTAAAGTGCAATCACTGTTTGGACTGTGTTTCAGGCAGACACTGAAGGACTCACCTATGTGTGTCTGTATTAGAAATATCAGTTTATGCAAATAGAACTGATTGGGTGAACTTGGCAATGGGTAGCTGCTTTTCTTAGAGAAACAATTACGTTAGTTTAAAAAATGTTTCAATTAAACAGGATTGACTTATGTCAAGTTGTCAGCTGCAAAACACCAAGCTTCATTAAAAACGCAGTGCCCTGTGTAACACATTTGACGTATTTGAATGATGTACTTTGAGACAATTTAAAAGAGAAGAGGATTGCTCTCCATATGATGTCCTTTATTTCTGTCCAAAAGCAAGAGGACAGGGTAGGCAGGCAAGAAAAGATACAGGCAAAGACAAAATACATATAGTATCTTAGTACATGTTCTGGATTGGCCCCAGACAACAGTTATGCGCCCACTGAGCCACCCACTCACTCTCCCTCTCCCTGCCACTGGGTGGGGAAGAGGATGGGAAGAGCAAAAGCAAGAAAACTCATGGGTCAACATGAGTTTAAACGGGAAAAAAGGGAGGAAGGGAGGAAGGAAGACAGACATGATGCAAAAGTCATCATGAACTACCTCCTGCTAGCAAACTGATCAGACAATCTCTGCGGAATGTCCACCTTGGAAACCAGACTTCTCCCTTCCCCACCCTCACCCCTCTTTCTTCTTGTACCACTGCTTTTATTGCTGAGCATGATGTTATATGGCATGGAATACCCTTTTGTCCAATTTGGGTCAGCTGTCCCAGCTGTATCCTCTCCCAGCTTCTTGCCCATTGCCAGCCTACTACCTGGAGGACTATGAGGGAAAAAGCTACACAAAGCATTGTGTTACATCAGCAAAATCATGGAAATTATTTTACATTAGTATAATAATGAAAGTAATGGCATCATAGAAATAGAAGCTTCATTATTCATTGGTATTCAGAGTACATCAGTTAGACTTTCTGAGTCGAAAAATCTGACCTAAATATTTTTCTATATTCATCCATATCAACTCTTCAGAGTTCAGTTTCCTGATTTAAGATGTGGATTCTTCATTGTCTGAATAAATGCAAGAGATTAAGAGAAGGTATGGTTGGTGGGTAGGTTCCTGAATGTTTGGAAAGAGCTCAAGCAGCCTATATTTGACCCTCATGTATATGAAACTGAAATGTCATAGTCACGGGAGCTGAAACTTGAATAAAAAAGTGCTAAAGCACAAACATCTCTGTGATCTTGCCCTTACTTTAATAGCAGAGAGTCACTGAGGTAGAAGATGAACCATTGCTAAGAGTGCAAGATTTTATTCCACAACTCTTTAAGAAAAAGAAAAAAACTAACATAACATCTTCTATAAAAATAGGGATAGGTTTTCCTTTCTCAGCATGTACTAAGAAGATAGATGGAAATAATAGAAGCAACAATTACTTCCTCTACTACTGCTGTATTTATGTATGTATGTATGTATTTATTTAAGCTGTATGGACATTGGCATACCCTCATGTAGGTGATGGGTACTTGCTGAACAGCGATTCATTTTTATCATCTCATTCAGTTGCATTTTCAACTGATGCTTTTACCTTCTGTTTCTTTTACTACCTATCATTTCAGGAGATTTTTTCGGTACATGGCCTTCACTCTACTTTTTCAACACTGGGCTAATGAAATGGAGAAAATGATTCCTCATGAGTAGTTGCTGCTAAAGCTCATATCTCTTTAAAATATTAGTAAAATATAAGCAGTGAGGATAAGAGAGCATATTTGGGTCAACCTCATTTAATATTGCTTCACTAAAGACAGAAGGTAAAACAGAGATTTGTCAATCTGTGTAAAATCCTTTTTTCCTGCACTAGCATACTAGCATTACCAGTAGCCTTGCCCTAGCATTAAAATTATAGCATACTTGAAATGGAAAGATTAGTTCCTTACCAGGCATAATCTCAATTACGGAATCCTTAATAATAAGCTGTTCCTAATCACTGGACTATATTACCATTCTGTCTTTGTTAGCTCTCCTTTTGTGGCACTGTTCCTAGCGTAATGAACACTGTTTTGAATACAGCCTTTAGGAGGGCTTATACGTCGTCTCTGTGTTTGTGCTACAAAAACAAGTGTGCCTATCTCCTACTTGTTCTGCTTTGCATTATTTTCATACTTTCATCTGTATTGGAAATGGTTATGTCCATCCATGCACACCTGTCATTACTACAATTTATACAACAAAATAAGAATTCAGGCACATTTTTGGATGCAAATAACAGAAGTACTATAGCAGCTTCTCTGTAGCTGAGCTGCATGAGCCTGTCTAATCTAATTGCAGAGTTCCAGCTGCTCTGAGGTCACGGAGGATGATGAGTGAGAGGGAAACTACAGCAGCAGAAAGTAGAAAACCATTAACTAATTGGAAAAGAGAGGTGTCCATCCTTTGGTCAGAGAGAAACCCTGAGTAAAATATATCAAAAGTACAACTGAGAACTTATCAGGAAAAGGAGAGTTAAATGACTTCGCAAACACTGCTCTGTGAAAAAAGTTTAGAAATAATGCCTGAGGCAGCATAGAATTATTTTTGACACAAGGGAAGTAGACTTTTACAACATAGCTGAAGAATAGCTATAGATAGTGCTATTAGTATAGGTATAAACCAAAGTTAGAAGATGAAAACCAGCTGTGAAAATAGCTTCTTGTAGATTAGAAAAATGGGGAAATAATATTCACATTTTCCCTGTTCATTCTGGAAATCTGTGGCTATTTTCACAAAGTTTCCGTAAAGATTATTCCAACTTTAAACTTTTATAGGTATGTGCTCACAAGAAGAAAGAGTGAAGTCTCAATATCCTTGTTTTTTCTTTTCGCTTAGCTAAGAAAAGGGAATGGAATAAAGTCAAATTTCTCAAAAATACACTAGGTAGGTCATGAGGTACCAGATCATCCAGAGCTACGTGTCTGCTGAGTAGGGCTGAAGATGTAATAACTTTTTTTTTTTTTTTTTTTTTTTTTTTTTTAGTACCAAAGAACAATAGAGGATGGTTCAATCTCCAAGATATGCTCAGTTATACTCAGTTATGCAGAGCAAAATGTGAACTCCCAATTTTGTTTCCTTCATCTGCTTGTTTATATTCATGCCTGTCCAACTCATCTGTCCCAAGACAGAAACAGAGCATAGGAGCTACGGAACAAAATCCTTCTCAGGACATTTTGTTCAGGTAGCCTGCCTCTTAATCTAGTGACAACTGTTCCAGCTGGGCTAGTTCAATATGAGAATAGCACACTGTTTGTGTTAACATCAAGGCAAGGCTCAAGACACCACAGCACAGAAATCAATCATTTATATGATTTCTACATAATTTTAATGTCCTTTGATGTGCATCAGAAGGAAACTTTCAGAAAGAAAGAGCTGCTATATACGTGCTTGTCTGCTTTTAGCATTGGGAGTACAAGAGTATATATAACAGGATGTGAAGTACACACTACACAGATGTCAGTTACCAAAAAAGAAAAGAAAAAAAAAAAAAAAAAAAGCTGTCTCATGGAATCTCATGGAATCTCATTGGATGACTCCATTTCCTGGACTTTATATCTATTTAAAACTTCATTACCAACAAAAACACAGAACTGCCTCTTCTGTATTAGTTTGGATTTGGGAAATGACAGCCCTACAAAGCAACTGGTATCAGAAACAGGAATAAAATGATAGGAAAATTTTCATAAAATAATGACCACTTGTTCCCAGGGATTTTTCTCCTGACATACAGAATGGATGGGACATTGCTTGGTCAAATCTAAGCAGAGAAAATGAATTGGTCTCCTCCTTTTTCTAATCTCCTTTACCCTAACTGCTAGATTCATGCTTAGTAGTAGAAATTTTCTTGGGAATTTGAAAAAGTTTTATTCATAAAAATTTCCAGGAAGCTGTAGAAGAGGAACCATTTTGAATCACCATTTTCAAATCAGAAAGTGTGTATGGGTAACTTTCTAACTAGTTCTTTCTCAATGTCTTTTTTTTTTTTTTTTTCAGTGATGCATTTCAATTGATAAAAAAACAGTTAACAAATGCAAAATTATAGTATTAACTACTGCTTCCATTTGGTTCAGAAGAAGGCATGTTTTCAAATTATGAGCAGTTTATAGGTAATAAGCTATATTTAAAGGATCAAGAAAATACTTTCAAAGCTGAACAAAATCCTACCTAATTAAGTGTGATGTAATTTCTCTGCAGTCAGCTATCAGCTACCTTTCAAGATCATTACCAAGTGTTATGGGCTGCAATGCTGTCTTCCATTTTGTGATGTCTGGTTCCATTGGTTTTGTCTGCAATACACAAAACATTAATCTTTTTGGAGTATATATTCATCTACTCCTATGGTACCTTCTTCAAAGCTGTCTATTGATTTATGCTTTTCATCTGTCATTCACAAGTAACTATTCTAGCACTTGTGATTTATTTTTTTTTTTATTATTCTATTCCCCAGATTCCTGTTGCTATTGATTTTTTCCTACTTTTTTTGTGCTATTTTGCAGAATTAATCCTTTTGCAACTTTTATTACTTCAATATGTATAATAGGAAACCTGGAGTAATCACTTGTCTTTCTAATAAAGGACATAACCAATAACTGTGATGCCATATTTCCAACTCACTGTCTATCAGAAAGATATTAATTGCATTTGAGTACATCTCCTGGGGAACAGTAGCAAAGAACTGAGTTATTTATTTATTTTTTTATTATTTTTTTTGAATATGCTGGTTCATTCTTTTTGTTACCTTGACTTGGAAATGGTTTATAAAAAACATTGAAAATCTAGCTTCACATCTGGGGGGGATTTTTTCCCCATTATGTTCTCTTCCTCCTCTTCATTATCCTTTAAAATGTTTATTTATTGTCCTTTTTAATTCTGAAAGCAGGCTGGTAGACTGCAGTATCTGTAATGGAATACTACGCTTAGAATTTGTCTATAGTGTGCTGGCAGACAAATGGATGTCTCTAAGGATTCAAGTGAGTTGAAGGTGCTTTGATGATTTAAAAGCTAAAAGAAATATCTCAGAAATGCCTCATAAATTGGATCTTTATTAACTTAGGTAAGCTGGGAACAATAATTATAATTATCCTAGCATTTGACACTGTCCCCCATGATATCCTTGTCTCTAAAGTGGAGAGACATGGATTTGATGGATGGATAGTGGGTAGGAAATTGGCTGGATGGTCACACTCAAAGAACTGCCGTCAACGTCTCAGTGTCCAAGTGGAGATCGGTGATCAGTGGTGTTCTTCGGGGGTCAGTATTGTGACCAGCACTGTTTAACATCTTTGTCAGTAACATGGGCAGTGGGATTGAATACACTCTCAGCAAGTTTGCCAATAACACCAATCTGTGCAGTGCAGGTGATGTGCTGAAGGGAAGGGATGTCATCCAGAGGGTCCTGGACAGACTCAGGAGGTGGTGGGCTTTTGTAAACCTCATGCGCAAGGTCCTGCATCTGGACTGGGGCAATCCCAAGAACAAATGCAGGCTGGGTGGAGAACAGATTGAGAGCAGCTCTGATGAAAGGAGCTGGGGGTGCTGGTTGATGAGAAGCTCAACAAGAGCTGGTAATGTGTGCTTGCAGCCCAGAAAGTCAACCATATCCCGGGCTGCTTCAAAAGGAGTGTGGCCAGCAGGGTGAGGGAGGTGATCCTCCCCCTCTACTCTGCTCTCATGAGACCGCACCTGCAGTACTGCATTCAGCTCTGGGGTCCCCAGCACAAGAAGGACATGGATCTATTTGACCAAGCCTCTATTTGAGGGGGACCACAAGGATTATCAAAGGGCTAGAGCACCTCTCCTGTGAAGAAGATGAGGTTGTTCAGCCTGCAGAAGAGAAGGCTCTGGGGAAACCTTATAGTGGCCTTCCAGTACGTAAAAGGGATCTACAAGAAAGCTGGGATGGGACTCTTTGTCAGGGAGTGTAGTGATAGGACAAGGGGTAATGGTTTTAAACTAAAAGGGGGTAGTTTAGATATGGAAGAAATTCTTTACTGTGAGGGTGGTGAGGCACTGGAATAGGTTGCCCAGAGAAGCTGGGGATACCCAGTCCCTGGAAGTGTTTATGACAACATTAGATGGGGCTTTGAGCAACCTGGTCTTGTGGAAAGTGTTCCTGCCCATGGCACAGGGGTTGGAATTGGCTGACCTTTAAGGTCCCCTCCAACTCAAACCATTCTATGATTCCACGAGTATTTTCCAATAAAGCTCAAGCAATGCTGAGATACAGAACCCTACACTCATCTCTTCTCCAACATGTAATTGGAAGTTCTCTTCAAACACAGCAAAGAAAAATATATTTCTTTCAAATCTATGAGGCACACAAACATTATTCTTCCCTCTCCTTGAAACAAGATAGCTATCATATACAAGTGTGAAATGACTTGCACTACACCAAAGGGCAAAGGAAGTAAGCCAGCTTCCCCAGCCTAACACCGAAAGCAAATTACACTCCATCTTCTAGAATTTATTTTAGCATATCTGGAAGTGTAAGTGATGCATCTAGTAGTAGTCTGAAATAATAATAATAAAAAAGACAATTTCAACTCTCTTTTTAATCTTGTTAATATATTTTTATGTGTCTAAATCTTGTCCTAGCAACATTGTTGTAGTTTCAAAACACTCCTTAAAAAAAAAAAAAAAAAAAGTGAGGAAATACAGATACATATATATATATATTTATATATATATTTGTAATTATCATTAAATATCATGGTCCCAATCATGTTTTGGGATGATATGTTTCCTGATCCACTGATAATTGGCTACCACATACCCAGTGAATAACTGCCTTCACTGAGCATTGCTTACGGGAAAACATCAGAAGTAACATAGCTTCCTTCCTTTCTCCTCTTGATGCATCTTCGTATTTTTTCTACTTTGATGGCTAAAAGGCTAAAACTGCTCCCCTTCCACCACTGTAAGGGTGGAGTAGCTGCCTAAACGACTCGTTTATTAAGAGCAATCATCAGTCTTTTCAGTTGTTATAATTTTCACTGCTTGCCCATCTGTTCCCTCTAGTGTTTTTTTTTTTTTCTCCAGCACAAGAAGACGGGGAAGCCCTGCTATTCCTTCCCTTGTAGTGCAGCAGCCACTTGTGTTTGCTACAGTACTGTGCTTTGCCATTCAACCTGCACCAGCCATGCTTGTGACTGCCATACCCTGCAGAAGGCATGGGAGAAGTGTTCTTTGAAAGGAACCAAAGGCTTGTTTTCTTTTCTGCTCTTCAAAGCTTTTGCCTCTGAGGCAGTAGAGGAAGGGTTATTTATTTATTTACAGTGGGTGTGAGTCCATACATTCATGTAGTCACTGTGTAGTCTTAGGGTCAGGTTACTGACTGATACAGAAACAGTACTAATCTTTGATTTTTTAAAGAAACTTCACTACTAAAAAGCTGAAAAGATGAGCAAAGGCTATCAATTCAGTTGGTAGAATGTTCATTCTCTTTAGGGAACGCAAAGTGAGAAATAGAGTTTATTTATGAATGCTGCTGGTCAAAGAGATAAAATTATATCTTTGTTACTTGTAAATTCTAAAAGAAATCTTACATGCTGACTCATTGTTTGAAGTTATGAACAAAGTGTTCAGAACCAATGGAAGACAGGTAGATGCTGTGATATCCCCCTGGAAATAAGATTCCTTCAAGCACTAAAATGCTTTTAATGTTCATTAGGGGGGTGGGGGGTGGGGGAAAGGAGTGCTTGTTCTTTGGAAAAAAAAATCCACAGCCTCAACTTCACATTTAACAGCTTTTTGGTATGAAAGGCATTTGACAAGTGAACCCATTACGATAATCACGAGTGCTGCTCTAACAACTGCTGTCAGGCAAAGAGCTTCTGTTCTCTCTTTCTCCTCTCTTCCTACTCCTTTACTTAACAGCTAAATTCGTTGTACAGACATTACAAGCTGTAAATAAATAA
The DNA here is from genome assembly GCF_011077185.1 of Oxyura jamaicensis. Taxonomy (NCBI): domain Eukaryota; kingdom Metazoa; phylum Chordata; class Aves; order Anseriformes; family Anatidae; genus Oxyura; species Oxyura jamaicensis. The sequence continues at coordinate 101,161,540 of NC_048893.1, read as the reverse complement.
CTCTTCAATAAACTAGAACTTTGGGGCCTGACTTTCAACTTCTACACTTTTCTGTCCTTTCTGAAATGAAAGAAAAAAAAATATTTTATTTTGCATTCTGATTTGCATTAAAGGAAGTAGTAACATGAATTAGAAAGTCTTACTGTTTAACATAAACTTACTGCTTTATGTACCAGGATGTAGTAGGGTGGAAAATGCCTACCCAATGTGGCTGCAACTTTATCATCATAGTTTATAATTTTAAATAGATAAATTATAATTTTTAATATTTATTAGTTTTATCATCTTATGTAGTTATGATGAAATAAACTATAATATGTTGCATGTATGTTCCTTAGGCTTATACACTCCAAGGAGTATACTGGTACTCTTTTTTTTTGGCAAGAAAACCATGCTCTTACCAAAATAAATGGTGTGCTCTAGTAAGCACTTGTGTATATGTAGATAGGTTCCATCTGCAATGAACTCTGTCCATTTACAGATTATAGGGTTATTCAGCATGTGGTTTTTGGTTAAGCACTGATTCCAAAATTGGTAGTTTTGAGAGTAATTAAGATCATTATCTTACTATTGAACATTTTCAAAACAAGTAATTGCGACCAAAATTCAATTTCTTTATTCCCTGCAGTTTTATTTGTGGTTTTGCTTTCCATTTGAAAGTGGAGCCAAGGTCACAGAATATTTCAATAACCTACAGTCGATGGCTGCTAAATGTCATTCCCTTGAATACAATTACAACTTAAAAAAAAAAAAAAAAAAAAAAAAGTGCATTGTCCATTTGCTCTAAATGTATCTTTGATGGATGCTTCTGTATCTTTGTGATAGATTTTTTTCCCCTCTATAACTCAATTGGATGAAGTCTTACATTGTTGTAATAATCAATGGCGATATAAAATCAATTACAAATTGGTCTGGCATTATGAAACTGAGATTCTGGGTCAGATTCTAGGTACAAAGTAATCTAAGTACTTAACCTTCTACACCATAAGCGTTTTATGAGGTTAATTTTCACCCAAAAGCATGATGATATTGGTAATTAGGCAGTACTGTTATTAGTAGTGTAACTGCTTTTGACACAACTTAAATCAAATTATTATTCAAAGTCTCAGTTGTTAAGCTAAATAATGGGAAAAGGGTAAATGACCTCTTAGTTCCTCTTGGTAATCAAATACTTTATTTTATACTGATGTGTCTGTGATATCACAAATAATGGTTTTGCTCTTATTCATCCAATCAGTTTACTCTCAGGAGTGTCAGATGCCCTACTTTGGGCTGGTAGAATGTAAATCTGGCTAATTGGAGGGAAAGGAAGGGGTTAGTAGACATGCAGCTAAAAAGAAAATGTGAATCACAGCAATGATGGTAGTGACTTGCATAGATCTCTTTCTTTACAGGCTTCATTAGAGACGTTGTTACATATACAAACTATTCTGTGTCTTCTTCCCATTCTGTTGATACATTCCTATGTCATGCCTACTAAAAACTGTTTAATAAAATTCTGATCCTGCTGAAATCACTGCCAAAATCTAAATTCATTTCAGTGTGCCAAATGTTCATACATGACGCTCAGGCTTTTTGAGATTTATGCAGGTAGATATGTATCAGCTTATTGAGAGGAAAGACAGTTGCTCTAGCCGCTTCTCCTATTTTGACTAGAGGAGGTGATTTCCTGCTCCTCTTGCTACCTAACAGTCATCTTCTAAGAGAACCCGAGCAATTAATGCTCCCAGTCCTGGGTGGCTGGACCACAATGAGAATAGCTGTCTAGGTTTTATTCTTCTTTCATTCTGTTTCATGTATTTCCTGTTCTACTTTGCTTCAGCACAAATGGATGATAGTAAAGGATGCAAACCATCTACTTTAAATTGTTCAGGTAAAATGATCAGAAATGTAGATTTTCAGTGAGTCAGTGTGTAGTGGGTTTATGTGGCAAGGTTTTGGTAGCAGGGGGCCGTAGGGGTGGCTTCTGTGAGAAGGATCTAGAAGCTGCCCAATGTTTGGTAAGGGCCCCACTGCTGACCAGAGCTGAGCCAATAAGTGATGTTGTTTGCGCCTCTGAGAGCATATTTAAGACAGGGAAAAAAAAAAAAAAACAACAAACGCTGCACCACACAGCAGCTGGGAGAGTGAGAGGAGGGAGGAACAGCCTTGCAGGCGCCAAGGTCAGTGAAGAAGGAGGGGGAGAGGTGCTCCAGGCGCCGGAGCAGAAGTCCCCTGCAGCCTGTGGTGAGGACCATGGTGAAGCAGGATGTCCCCCTGCAGCCCATGGAGTACCACGGTGGAGCAGGGTTCCACACTGCAGCCCGTGGAGGAGACCACGGTGGAGCAGGTGGACCTGCACCGACGGAGACTGCAGCTTGTGGAAGACCCCTGCCGGAGCAGATTCCGGGCCGGACCTGCAGCCCGTGGAGAGGAGCCCACGCAGGAGCAGGTGACCTGGCAGGAGCTGCTGCCCGTGGGGGACCCAGGTTGGAGCAGTTTGCTCCCGAGGGATGGACCCCATGGTACGGACCCATATGTGCAGCAGTTTGTGAAGAGCTGCTGCCTGTGGGCAGCCCACACCAGATCAGTTCAGCAAGGACTGCATCCCGTGGGAGGGACCCCACAGCACAGGGGATGAGAGTGACCGAGAAGGAGCGGCGGTGAAGAAGCACTATAGACTGACCATAACCCCCATTCCCCTGTTGCCCTGCGCCGCTCGGGGGGAGGAGGTGGAAGAGGGTGGATGGGGGGGAAGGTGCTTTTGGTTTCTTTCCTTTGTTTCTCACTTCTCTAGCTTGTTCGTAAAAGGCAATAAATCTTACTATCTCCCTATGCTGAGTCTGTTTTGCCCGTCACGATAATTACTGCGTGATCTCCTTGTCCTTATCTCAACCCTTGAGCCCTTTTCATCGTATTTTCTCCCTGTTCCTCTTTGAGGAGGGGAAGTGAGAGAGCGGTTGCAGTGGAGCTCGGCCCCCCACCCGAGTAAAACCACCACACAGTGGAGAGAAACTTTTCCTAGAGCATAATTCAGATGATATCAGCTAGAAGGTGTGAATACCCACTTGGATGTTTATTTTTTAATTAGCTATTTCATACTATGTTACTGAAACACCTACAAAAGGAAATTCACTGCGCCTTACAGTAATTAACTAATATTTTTGAGCCTGGATTACTACTGGAAACATCCCCTAAATTTGGCATTGTTTGGAGCATATTTTTAGGATAGTCTGTGTGAAGAGAGGAAGCTAAGTTTGTACGTATGGGCAAATAGCTGCATTAATTTGGTAATTTTGCCCTCAGGCTTTTTTCTTTTCTTGTTTTATTTGCATTCAAATCTTTTGCATCTGTTTATATCATTCCAAAAACAGTTCAAAGCCAAGATGTGATTTTGGGTTTTATTCTTGGCTCTCCCACCAATCTGTTTAACCATTTATTAAGTGTCTATCGCAGCAGCCTCTTTCTTACCCTGTATACATATTAGGAATCATTAGCTTTGTCGCTAGAGGATCAGCATCAACATGGAAAATCTCTGTAATGCACACAAGGTGCAGTCTATTGACATTACATCATATGCCTTTTTATACTACCAAAACAATTAAGTTATCTGACTACCAACACTGCTTGTACACATCATTTATAAACCAAAGCACTTGGAAGCAAAGAAATAAATAATTAAGAACACATAAAACTTAGGCTGCCCACACAGTGAGCACATTATTCTTATCAAGATTTTTACCTTACTAGACTATAAACTCTTCAGTGAAGGAAGCCTTTTGCTGTTGCTGTTCCATATTTATCTCTTGTCTAACCCCTGCCTGTTCTATAGTACAAGTGCAGAGAACCAAGGAAGATCCCTTGCATGAAGTCTGAAAATAATGTGTAGTTCATGTAGTAATTTTAATTCTGACCTAAGATGATCATTACTCAGTCCCTAATAATTTTTGAGTATAACTGTTTGACCATTACTTAACTTTAATCTGTATTACCTGAGCAATTTTTTTTCCTCTAGAAACTGCATTGAGACCACAGATGCCAAGAGCTCAGTCCACATTAGAGCAATCTTACCTGCACTGTCAAATGTTAACCATAAGGATTTGATTATCTTGAAAACTGAGTATACCAAACTGTTCACTGCCCTAAACAAGCCGTCTGACCAGGAATTTGTTGTAAGCACAGGGATGCAAAGGAACTCTTCTCTGCCACAGCAGGCTATGTCATATGTTGCTTTGTGCAGTTGGCCACAATCAGTTCATGACTTCTGCCACTAGCATTTTAGTGTTCTTCCTCCATGCTTCATCTCTCAGACCATCTGTATAGCAAGGTGACTTATGAATCTGAGCCATAGCAGCCTTGATTTTGACAGTGTCATATCCACTGTCGTGTACTGGTACTGGATATGCTCCAAGACACTTTCACTAAAGAGGCCTCTGTCTTCACTGCACAATCTGTGACCAGACTAATTGGCACACCTGCTTTCAGGCTGTTGTTGGGAAAGCTTGCATGAGGAGATTTTAAGTGTGTTACTGCTCTGTAAACCTTTTTATAACCTTATATTACTGTCTACATCTCAAATCCTGTGTTTTCAAGATCGATCTTTCCTCTACTTTTGCTCCATTTTACAAAGTGTCATAAATTACTGGCATTAGGTTTTGACATGTATGTATACATATGGATGTATATTAATGTATATATATGTGTATATATATATATATAATTTCTTATCTACTGAATAAAAAGCTCAGTGGAACAAGAGGGAATTTTAGAATATACTTTAAGCAGTAAAGATCTTGGGAAGGCTGAGGGGACTTGGATATTTTCCATTCTGTGTTTTATTTCTTGCTAAGCTGGGTTAAAAATATTTTTTGAGCAATTTTTTTTTTTTAGATATTGGTATATATTAAAGATTCCTTTAATCTATTTAATGCTAATTATGATAATAATAATTAAAAAATCAGCTCAGCCTTTCAGTTCTCATAGCGCTTTTACTTTAGGTAGATAATGTATGAGCTGTCACAAAGAGTTTAGTACTTTTTTAGAAATTTGAGTATTTTTTCACAGGTTTTCCATCCAATCAACCTTTCATACTCATTTCCATTTCCACAGCTGTAGTTTGTATTCTCATGTCGTACATGCATTTAGAGAAAGCATGCACATAAATAGATCATATACATTTTGATGAACTGAAGTCATGCAGTACTGTTTTTAAGATTCACCTTACCTTCCTCCTGTCTGTCTTGATCATTGATGATCTTTCCCCAAGCCTTCCTTTATTTTATTTTTATTTTTATTTTTTTTTTTTCCCCAATCTCGAAACCAGCAAGATGTGGTTTCTGTTTGTTTACTGTTTGTATGAATAATTAGTAATGGAAATTTCCTTTCTCAAATTCATATATCTATTTTTATTTTCCAGAATAACTTAGCTGCACTCCTGTAGTAACACATATTCCACAGCACCTAAAACGCTTGTTTAATATTGTATGAACACCGGAGGTAATAATAAGTATTTCATTTCTGGATTATTATTATTTTTTTTCCTCTGAGATTTACAAAAGGTGCAGTCTCTCCCTTCCACCTGGAGATCCTAAGATGTCAATGCTTATCCCATTTGTTTAACACTCATCTCTGGTTATACAAAAGGACTAGTTCTACACTCACGGTCTGTATTGACTGCTCCTCACTAAACCATGCTTCTCTGTTTTGAGGTATTACATTCACTATAGCAATTTTCTAAATCTGGAGGACCTCAAATCATACTTTACTGTTTGAGTGAGGCCCACGGAAGCTTCCAGAGTTGACAGCCAAGCTAAGTAAGGTGCCACTGAGGCACTGCACTTACACCCACGGAACAAGGAGGGGGGAAGGAAATGAGACGGTAGGTGATCTCATGGGTCAGGTGTACCCCAATGTGGGGTTTGCTACGGATCTTGTTGTGTGTACGTGACATCACCCATTTCATAACCTCCCTATCTCAATGTCTTCAGCCATAGGATCAGCTTAATGAAATTTACCAGCTGGTGCTGGTGCATTCGACCTCTGCGCAACAAGATACAATTGGTGATAGCCGCTCTTGCTGGGCTCTGGCCAGTTCTTCGGGCAGCCGGGGGTGTCTATCGGGAGCCCCCCGGCCTGTTCCCGGGAGGGATGCCCGGGGGCAGTCCCGGGTTCCCGGGGGACTCCTCGGCCTCTGTCCGCGGTGCTGCAGCCGCTGTCCGACGTGCCGCAGCCGCCGCCCGCGGTGCATCCTGCGGGAGGGCAGGATCCCCTTCCCCGGGAGCACGGCCGGCCGTGCCGCTAACTCCTCCCTTCGGATGCAAGGGCTGCACCGCCACAAGCCGCCCTCCTCCTTCTCCTTTCTCCCGTTTCGACAGAGCGAGCGGGCTTGCTCTGCCTGCGCGGCGGCAGCTGCCCACCGCGGACCCCGTGGGCTTGGGGCTGGTTCTTTAATTTCGGCAGGACCTGCCCGCCGCCCTTCCCGGATAAACTTCGGCCGGCGCCCCCCGGCACCGCGTTTCGGGGCTGGTGGGCTCCCGGCTACCTGCGGGGATGCCCAGGTAAGAGCCGGCGCTGCCCCACGGCGCGGGGAGGGGAAGGGAAGGGGCGGCAGGAGGAGGAAGAGGAGGAGGAGGAAGGTGCCGCCAGGAAAGTAGCTCAGGAGGCTCGTTTCCCTTGGAAGAGACAGGGCAGGGCGGGGAGCGATGGGGGCGAAACAGCTGCCGGGACGGGGGGGGGGGGGCGGGTGGCATCTGGCGCCTTGTGCACCCCGTTGGGCTGCTCTGCGCTTCCCTTCGTGGCAAAGCTCGGGGAGGAATTGGTCAAATGCTCGTCTGGAGAGGGGCAGTAGGAGTTTGGGTCGTTCGTCTCGTTTTAAGGACAGTTTAGTGCATAAAAACGCCAAAGTCTTTTATTTTAAATTACGGATTACCATATACAAAACAGATTAGCTCATAAAAGATATTAGAGTGCAGTATGTAAATTGGAAATTGCTGACTTCCTTTATTAGTCTGGGACTAGCATGGTATATTCAATTATGTCGATGTTAATAGTAAGAAAAAGTTAGGCAATAAAAATAGTTGTAATTAGCTTTGGGGAAAGTAATACAAAATGCAAATGACCTTGATGGTACTTCAGCATAGGCATGTTTCACCACAGAAAACCTAACCTTGTAAATTCAAGCTCTCTGCAAACAACACAGCATAGCCTTTCATTTGCAGTTTCCATAACTTTGGATAACGTTTCCTATGGATAGGAGGAAAGGTATCCATTGCAAGCATATCTTTACAGATAAAGAATTTATGGTCAAGAAGGAACATTAATACTCAAGACAGAAACTTACGTAGGCCTTTAGGATTGCAGAAATAATCTCTAATTTAGCTGTAAAATCTTGGGTCAAGAATAGCCAGGGCACCAGCATAAAATCCAGGGAAATAACTATCCTGCAAGACAAAGATATGGCTCATTACTTAAAGTTGTTGATACTGGGTCATTTATTTCAGATTTGACCTACAATATGTATAGTTAATGAATTAAAATACTAGTGGAAAATCAACTGTATTTTATTCCTAACACTATAGAGATTAATGGAAGTTAATTGTTGAGTTACATGTCACTTATCACATTCCAGGCACTCGTGTATGACTGGTATGTGTTACACTCTTTCTCAGGCACTTTGATGCAGCTGGAGATAGCAAGTGTACAGGTGGTTGCTTTTGGTCTCTACACACAGTGTAATCCAGAAGTACAGAGACAAATTTATGAAAGGGATTGATTCACTTGTCTCATGTCTCATTCTGGGCAGTGAGAAGTAGGCGTACTCTACTGCAGATCAAATTCAGTGCAAGTAGAAGGTGTTTGCCCATCCAAGACTCCATCTAAAACATGTCAGAGAAATAAGAATGATTCATAGGGACACAGTATTTTCATAAGGACATTGATATAACTAACACTTATAATGTACATTCAATTGTCAGTCTTAGCATTAAAAACCTATGTGCAACTGAAGTCTCCTACTATTAAAGAAAGCAAAAAATAACACAGGCTTGTAGGTTTATTTTTAATTAACAGGCAGAAATTAGATGTATATGTGTGTTTTTCTTCTCTTAACCTTTACATGTTTGTAGAGGACTGCCACCTGGTCTACATGTTGCTCAAACTCCTGACAGATTATTCACAGTGTACTGTTTCTATGAGGATTGACGAATTTCAGTTACACAACTTTCTCTGACTTCAGAATGAATGAGATGTATCTGTGCTGAAGTCGGTAAAAATCTCCAAATTAACACAGAGAGAAATGTCTGTACTGATGATTCCTTTATTTCATAATTCCTAAATTAAACAGGTTATAAAGAAACTTCAGAATAAGTGTGGAAAACAACAACAACAACAACAATCCTTTATCTAATCACATGTAGAAATCATAAGGAAAAGAAATAACTTGATGGATTACACTGTTTCTTAATAAGGTTTTACTAAACTAGACTAGGATTAAGTTTGTGTTTCGAATGTAAATTTTTGTGTAAGTTCAAGTACTAGATGGGTGGTATTACTTTCTTTTGTCCTTCATCGACTACTTCTTATATGTGTTAAAATTAACACAGTTTCACAACTGAGAGAGGTCATTGGGCTCTTTTACAAGTAGCAATTGAAATTGCCTAATGTACCTATAAAAATGGAAGCCAAGTCATCTGTTTAAAGAATGTTTTGAGCTGGTGTTTTTCTTTGTCAGTTAGCTAAGCAGTGGAGAAAAGGTTTATCTGACATCAATCCCCTTGGAATATTTGGGTTTCTCTGTGGAAGAACTGATCTTAATGAATGTGGGAAATAGATTAATGGTTTAGCTCATTGAAAATGCTTAGGAATACCTACAGCTCAGGGGCTTAGCTGTTTAAATTTGTAGCTGGAGTAGTTGGAGGGTCTAAAACCTGTTCCAGGGTCAGCTAGAAATTATGAAGAACAACTAATGACCACTTATGAAGCCTCTACTGATGAAATATTTTGTGAGAAGGAAAAAGTAGTCTGCACCTTTGGAAATAACTGGAGCCTGCACACCTACTTATCTGAGTATCATAGTTGCAGTGTTTAATTAGTCTCTAATATCCTACTAATGCATATTTGCATACTTAACTTACTTTAACTTTAGAGGAAAGTACTTTGCAAAGAAGAGTAGCAGTCTTTGTGAAAGAGAGACAAGAAATATGGCTATAACTTGAGCCAAGGCAGAAGTCACCTATACTGGACAACATGGAAAAGCGTAACTGGACAGTAGGGGTTAAATTTAGGTGCAAGGGGAAAAATAATGCTATTAGCCCAAAATAAACTCAGTCAAGGTGTCAAAATGAGCCATTGCTTTTATTACACTGTACTGATGCTCAAGCATTTATTACTTTTTTTTTTTTTCTTCTTTTTTTTTTTTTTTCTTTTTATTTTTTTCCTCTTTTGTCTGCTGGCCTTCTCTCAATCAGCAGAATTTCTTAATCAGCTCTACCTGGCACCTCACAGTTTCATGGTGTTTGATTCAGATCATGGCTGGGCCTCTGGAATTTAGGATGCTATGGGGAAACCATGGTATTACATTCAGAGTAGACTATGTTGATTTTCAGTGTAATGTTTTCTCCCTTTCTTACCAATTTAAATGATGTGGAAAGTAGCTTTACTTTCTTTGTTATGATAGCTTCTAAAACCCAAGGCCTCCAAGAATGCTTAAGTTTTTATTTTAAACATAAGGCAAATGCCCCACAGAAACAGATCCAAAACAATGTCTGCAGAAACATTTCCTTCCCTGTCCACTCCATAAACAAGATGATTCTGTCATAGAAATACAATAGCTAGAGCCTAGAATTAGATATATAAAATACTGGATGAAAGATAGATCTAATGTATCAAATTCTCTGGAATTCTGGTCAAAAAAAGCAAAACAAAACAAAACTTTGCAGCTCACAGGCAGCAAGCATCTGGCGTTAGAGATAGATGTTTTCAGCCCTGAAGTTTCAGGTATTTTAAATCATTAGTTTTAACATTGGTATGCATAGAAAAGTCATTCAAAGAATTTCTAGAGGATTTTAAAATTTATTAGTTACCATTCTCTTTACCCTTAACAAGCCCAGACAGCTAAACTTTTGAGATTTATCATTTAAAAAGATGTGCAATTCCAAAAAGTATTGAAAACTGCTAGACTGCTCTCCAAACACTTTTTGGTAAATTATGTACTTTCTGAATACATAAGGTATGATATTACTGGTATGGGTGGAACATTAACTATCTTATTGCTCTGGGGTTTAGGGCTACTTGGATTTTACATACAAATATAACGGGAACAAAATAACCAATTGTTCCCATCTCTGTTCATGCTTCCGTTCAAAAAAATTAGGTGAATTTTTGACTGTTCCCATTCTTCAATTTTACTCTGTCCTGGATTTTTTTTTCAAGCCCGTCAAGATTATTTTAGGCAGGGGGATATACAAGTGTTATAATGCCAACATTAACTGATAATGATAACAATGTAAAAAACATATAGTAAGTTACTAAGTCTTGATCAAATCTCTTCACTGGAGTGTATTCAGTAGTTCAGCTTACAATTTTTCTAAGCAGTTGTGCAACATTATTATGTCCATTTATAACTGTAAGGAAAAAAAAGGAAAAGGAAAACCAGTAGGGACTAAACTTGCTCTCAGGCAGATTTGGTAATAACAACATATCAAACAGTACAACTGAGGCTTAATTATTCATATTTTTGCTGTTAAGAAAGGTGGCAGACTTTGATGAACCTAGTCAGACTTTACCGCACTACTTATGTGTAGCTGAGCTGATCCACAAATCAGACTGCCATCTCTAATCCCTTAGGTACACTCCATTATGACCTGCAAGCCTGACTGTTGCAGGAGACAGAACAATTCATTTCTGCAGCCCTGTTCCCATGTTGGGAAGCAGTAGTGTGACTCTGTTTCTGTGCTCCCAGGAATGAGCAGGGCTGCAAGGTTTCCCAAGCAAGTTCTAGCAACAATTTACCATTTCTGTTTGTGTATGACATATCCCAATATCTGAGAGTCATTTCTAGTCATTAAATATACTTTATGGCACTCGTGTACATCGTCACTATGCCCATTCATCTGATGGGGGTAGGGATTTTTTTCCTTATGTGCTCTGGCTGAGTCAAAGGAAAGAGCGTACCCCCAAAATTCTTGATCTCCCTTGTAAAATTCCACCTCCAAAGAGACGAAATTAGAGTTTATCATCTGAGCCATAGTAATTGTACATCCTCCTAAGCAGCAAAGTAAAATTTGTCCACGTAAGCATACTTGTTATGAAACATCTTTGCATTGCTTGGGCCACCTTGAGAGTCTTGGAAGTCCAACTTTCAGCCTCACCAGACAAAAAGCCACTAGTGAAGTGTCTCTATGCTAATTTTGCTTTCTTTCTATGATAAGGGGAAAAGATACCAGAATAATGGTTGCTCAAGGAGGGCACTTGTGTTCAGGCAGTGCATTTTGTCCTTACTCCTTGTTCTCTGTTTGTTATGGACCCTCATCTTAGAAATGGGTATTTCTCACAGTTTTTAGTTCCAACCCTTGGTTATTTTCTCCATGTGCTTCTGAGATCAAAGTTATTATCATGTGAATTTAATTTTATATACCTTTCTCTGTGTGATGGGCTGCTCTTTCAGATGGTGCAATGCCACTATTAGTCATCATAAAGAAAATGCATGAAAACAGTCCAAAATATGTGTCAAGCACTTCAGTGTGATGGATGCACAATAGATGGCCCCATTATTATCACTCAGCAACTTGAAAACTTTTGGTTCTCACATTTTTTCCCTTGCAAACATCATTAACTTGTTCATGGGATCCAATATTTTGTGAAAAATATATTACTCTTCTACTCAGTTTTTCCTCATCCTTCATGCTGTATTGACAGAGCCAGTTATCTGGAATTTCTTAATGCATTGTAAGTTAATTTCTTAGTGTATGCGATTGCGAAGAAAAACAAAACAAATGGTTTTAGGGAGCAAAAGTCAATTATATTGATTTTGTTCTGTTAATGCAAAAGTAGATTGTATGAATGATTGTAATTAGGCAACTTACGCTTATTGGTCACAGTTTTATTTACTCCTTTCTTTTGTTCTCTTTCATGAATCAGAAACACTTAAAGACGAAAATAACAGTGATAACTGAAAGTGAATATTCTTCTTTTAGGATTGATACAAAGCTGATGCACTGTCCTTGTTCAGCAAAGCTTACATTGCTTGGAATACACTGGGTCAGACTTTGGGTAGTGGTGGGGAACATTTTACAGTTGGTGAGAAATACCTGTACAGCCACACAAAGTATGTATGCTCATGTGTAAACTTATAGCATGGCAAGGACATGCTGGTAAATGGTGTTTTCTGGTGATAGATGCTACTGGATGGTAATAGGTAATGAGAGCTCTGTTCCTGTTTCAGCAGGGGGAAAGCAGGGTTGGATACAGTCCAGGGCGGAATGTGGAGGACTAAATGACTTTGGTGTCCTTCTCTCCTGTGCCAAAGCTATTTATGTGATGTATTCTAACCATAACCTGTAGGAGACTGTATGCAGGGATGTTTTGAATGTGAAAATTAAGGTTTATAAATAAATAGGCATGCAAGAAAGACTTCTGCAAGTAGAGCTGACCATTTCAAAATTAACCAAATCCCATTGATATTGTATAACATGTTATACATAGATGTTTGAAAGGTTTTTTGGTCTTGGAAAAAAAATAGAGCTAAGCCAGATGCTGACATTTCACCGTGCAGCATTTCATTTTCTTTCAAGAAAGTACATACCTGATTTAAGAGGTTTCTAGTTTTGATTCTTTGATATTTTCTATTTTTTTCCCAAAGATCTCTTTTAATGATAAATGCATTGCCCTACCATTCTTGGCTTCTTAGACTGAATTTTGCTGCAGTTTTCAGAAAGGCTTGAAAATGTGAACCCTGGAGGCAGCAACACCAGAAGATAAACAGCAACAACACCAAAGATTTTTATTTGGTCATTTGTGAAATAATTTTTTTTTGAATTGTTGGTGGCAACAGAACCTCTTCTTATAGTTCCAACAACTAGCTTCTCTCTATGGTGATGCAATCAAATCCTCTATCAGTTACTAAAGCCATCCAAGAATTAGACTTTCTATTGCCTTTTTTTTTTTTTTTTTTTTTTTTTTTTTTTTCTGTTTGGGATGAAGAAAAACAAACCCCAAACTTTTCAATCTTAATGAAGTTGCTATGAGAATCCAGCGTGTGTCACAAAAATGAAACTGAGAATTTTCCATACACAAAAGATTTGAAGCTAAATTTGATTTCTTAAGGCTAAATACCTTAAAACATATTGGCCTTCATTCAGGTATCATTAATTCATAGTTACAGTATGCCTGTTGGCCATTTTTGTGTCTCTTAGCACTATACATGCATTGTTTTCTTCATAGCATTAATCTGATGGAAAAACAAACAAAAAGATTTAAAAAATACTGACATTTTTCACTTTAAATTTTAATCAGAGAGTATAGAGTAATCGATAGGTACTTAGTGTAGTGGTTTAACCCAGCCAGCAGCTAAGCACTGCATAGCTGTTCGCTCACCTTCACCCCCCTCCCCTCTGGGATGAGGGAGAGAATTGTGGAGGGGCCGTCCATATCTTAGTGGTTGCACCCTTCACTGTGGGCCAAGGTCGCGGGTTCGAGCCACACCCCAGGACGTTCTGCAAGCATCTTTACTTTTACTGGTGGAGTCACTCCTTGCCATGCCTGAGAGAAAGGCACTGGGGCGACACACCCCAAATAGTGGTGGACCCCCTACCCTGTTGCTCTTGGGCAGAGGGAGGGGACTTGAGAGATGAAGAGGAATGGAAGCGGGTCCCTGCTTGGTGTCACAAGTGAGCTCCCTTCCTACCCGCCTTGCTTCCCCAGGTGACCTTACACAATAGGTTTGAAGCCATGGAGCTCAAGGGACAGGGTGGTGAGGATGTGGGGGAATGTCTACACAGGAGGCTGTCTAGGGCAAGGAAGTCTACTCCACGCCTCAAGATTTTCTCCAACAAGAAGGAAAGATGGGTAATAGTCGTAGGCAACACCCTTCTGAGGGGAAGAGAGGGCCTGGGTCAGGGACATTACCAGGAAACTTGTAATGAAACTTGAAACTTCATGGCCTTGTTCTCCCCTCCAATTATTACCCATTAGTGATAATTCAGGCTGGCAGCAATGAAATTGCTGAGAGAAGCCTGAAGAATATCATAAGGGACTTCAGGGGATTGGGGCAGTTCCTGGATGGAGAGGGTGCACAGGTGGTGTTTTCCTCTATCCCTTCAGTGGTAGGGAGGGATATTGAGTGGACCTGGAAGGCCTGGCTAATTAATGCATGGCTGAGAGGCTGGTGCTGCCACAGGAACTTTGTGTTTTACAGTCATGGGGAGGTTTACTCAGCACCTGGCCTAATGGCTGCTGATGGGTCCTACCTGTCCCAAAACGGGAAACGCACTCTAGCCTGGGAGCTGGCAGGGCTCACTGAGAGGGCATTAAACTAGGTATGAAGGGAGATGGGGGTTGAAATTAGACTCGATAGAGATGAGCCTGGGGAGCAGTCCCAGGGTTGAGGGCGATGGCATGACTCAAGTGCATCTACACCAATGTACGCAACATGTGCAACAAACAGGAGGCGTGGGAAGCCATTGTGAGGCAGGCAAACTATGACCTAGTTGCCATCACTGAAACTTGGTGGGACCACTGCCATGACTGGAATGCTGTGATGGATGGCTACAAGTTCCTCAGAAGGGAGAGGCAACCAAGGAAGGACGTTGGCTTGGCTCTCTCTATTAGAGAGTGTTTCGATGCTTTTGAGATCAGGGTTGGGAATGAAAAGGTAGAGTCCTTGTGGACAAGGATCAGGGGGTTGGCCAACAAGGCTGACATCCTGTTGAAGGTCTGTTATAGACCACCAAACCAGGATGAAGAGATGGATGAGGCATTCTATAAGCAGCTGGTGGAAATTGCTCAATTGCCAGTGCTTGCCCTCATGGGGGTCTTTAACTTCCCAGACATGTGCTGGACATATGATACAGCTGTGAGGAAGCAGTCTAGAAGGTTCCTGGAGTGTGTGGAAGACAGCTTCCTGACTCAGCTGGTTAGTGAGCTTACCAGAGGGGGTGCCCTGCTAGACCTGTTCAGGACAGAGAAGACATGTGGGCAGGGGATCAGGACCAGTCAGCATGGGTTCATGAAAGGCAAGTCCTGCCTGACAAACCTCATCTCCTATGACTGAGTGACCTGCCAGGTGGATGAGGGAAAGCCTGTTGATGTAGTCTACCTAGACTTCAGCAAAACCTTTGACACGGTCTCCCACAGTATTCTCCTGGAGAAGCTGGCAGCCCATGGCATGGATAGGTATGCTCTTTGCTGCATTAAAAACTGAAACTGGCTGGACAGCTGGGCCCAAAGAGTGATGGTGAACAGAGTGAAATGCAGCTGGCAACCGGTCACCAGTGATGTTCCCCAGGGGTCAGTGTTGGGGCCCATCTTCTTTAATATCTTTATTGGCAATTTGGATGAGTGAATTGAGTGTACCCTCAGTGAGTTTGCAGATGACACCAAATTGGGAGGAAGTATCGATCTATCTGAGGGTAGGAAGGCCCTGCAGAGGGACCTGGACAGGTGTCAATGGGCAGAGGCCAATGGGAGGACCCGGCACTTAGCTACTCAACATGGCTAAGTGCCAGGTCCTGCGCTTTGGCCACAGCAATCCCATGCAGTGCTACAGGCTTGGGGGAAAGTGGCTGGAAAGCAGTGCAGAAGAGACAGATCTGGGTGTGCTAATTGATGCTCACCTGGATATGACCTGGCAGTGTGCCCAGGTGGCCAAGAAGGCCAACAGCATCCTGGTTTGTATCAGGAATAGTGCCACCAGCAGGACCAGGGAGGTGATTGTCCCCCTGTATTCAGCTCTGGTGAGACCGCACCTTGAGTACTGTGTTCAGCTTTGGGCCCCTCACTACAAGAAGGACATCAAGGCCCTGGAGCGTGTCCAGAGAAGGGCTAAGAAGCTGGTGAAGGGTCTGGAACACAAGTCCTGTGAGGAGTGGCTGAAGGAACTGGGGCTGTTCAGTCTGGAGGAGGCTTCGGGTAGACCTTATTGCTCTCTATAACTTTTGGAAAGAAAGGTGTGGGAGCTGGGGGTCGGCCTTTTCTCACAGGTAACTAGTGATAGGACTAGAGGGAATGGCCTCAAGTTGCATCAGGGAAGGTTTAGGTTAGAAATTAGGAGACATTTCCTCTCAGAAAGAGCAGTGAGACATTGGAACAGGTTGCCCAGGGAGGTGGTGGAGTCACTGTCCCTGGGGTTGTTGAAGAAAAGGTTGGACCTGGTGCTTGGGGACATGGTTTAGTGGGTGTATATTGGTGGTGGGGTAATGGTTAAACCAGATAATCCTGAAGGTCTTTTCCCACCTTCATTATTCTATGATTCCACAATTAATTACAGTGCACACTCCTCCTTCTGAGGCTAGTAATAAATCTAATACCATTCGATCCTGGAGCACTGTTTTTGACAAACTTGTTACCTCCTGCCTGGACTACATCCAGAGTGTTATTTTCTAGTTCTTCAGTTATAGCTGAGATATTTACAATAGCTTTTTCTAATTCACTCACCTCTAAGGTAAAAACCACCTTGGCAAACAGTGAAACACCCTGTTTCTTTTTACTAGAGGATTATCTGGAGCCCTCTTAATTCTGTGTGGGGTCTCGTGGGGGGCTTTGGCTCTGTGGGTCTTCAATAACAGTTACACTGCGCATGACTACATGCTCAGTAATCGAGGCCAGCCGCCTCAAGGCCGGCATAGCCCCAGCGCCCGACCACGCGTTACTGGGGGACCTGTGGTCCTTGCTTCGCCAGGGGCGGCCCGGGACAGCAGCGCCACCAGCCCGCTGCCACTGGCTGCTGCCAGAGAAGCTCACAGGGATCGAGTGTTGCCAGGGCCTGCACCCAGGCCCTCTGCCTAGGAACAAGCCCCCGGGTGGGAGGCAACTCGCAGTGCCCACCGCGAGCAGGGAAGGGCAGCAGGGTGGGCAGTGGGGTGTGCCTGGCATGGTGGGGCACGGGGCCCTGCGCCGAGTATTCATAGAGCCAATAAAAATCACAAATTAATAAGGATTCTTCCGGTGGGGATTGAAAACCCCCTCACCCCCTTTCTTTTTCTCCCACTTCGAGGGAGTGTTCCCTGGAAACAGTCTGATTCTGTGTAATTCAATCCATTTTATCCATAATTGATTAAGAATTCTTCTAAGGAGTAGTTATAATTTGACGATAGTTAGTTTTAACAGTTCTAACTTTAAAAGCCTTTGTTAAGGCAGTCTCTCAGGTTTCAGGGTTAACTGATGCTTTTACCCAGGTATAATGATTCCACGCTTTCTCAGCTGTTCTGTCTGCTATCTCAGTAGTCAGGAGCACTTGGAATGGTCTGTCCCACTCAGGTTGCAACTTTGATTCTCTCTATGTCCCTATCAGAACCCCATCTCCTACTTGGAGTGGATGAATCAGGACTTCCAAGGCTGGGGTCTGAGCTAACAATCCGTGGGTCCTGAGAGATGACAGGACAACAGCCCAAGTATGTAGTTTTTAAGAAAAGCATCTTTTGTCTTGAATTGAGGTAATTCCCCTCTGCCCAGGTAGAGCAATCCAAATAATATTTAATATGGTGAAAGTCCCATATCTTTTTTTGATGCTGTTCAAGTTTGTAGAAGTGGTAAGCACTTTGTTCAGGGGAACCAAGTTTCCATAATGTAGTTAATTACTTCTTTACTGTCTGATTTGTTCCACCCTTCCAGAACTGGAAGGATGCCAAGGAGTGTGAAATTCCCATTTAATTCCTAGAGTCCGCATTAGCTCTTGCAATATTGGTGATATAAAGTGACTTCCTTGATCAGAGTCAATATTCTCAATGATTCCATACCTGGGAATTATCTCTTCTAGAATTACTTTATCTACCATGCTCGCAGTAGCAGGTGCTGAAGGGAAAACTTCCAGCCACCCTGACAAATGATTAAGAGTTATAAGTATTTAAATCTACCTACTCAATGGAGTTCTATAAAATCTACTTGTACACTTTGGAAGGGTTGAATTCCTGGTTCTCACCCCGCTTTGGGCTGACTGTGGATAATTTTATTTACCTTTTGACACAACTCCTGCATACTTGTTTATCCAGAGTGTATATGTTCCTACACATACAATTTCCATAGCACAGTGTCACACACTGCTTAAATTCCCCAGTGACTCCCTTGATGTAAAACAGTTAATATTTGCCTCTTTAGCACTTTATTCATCATCAGGAAGTACCCATTTTCCTTCAGACTCTGTGGCTCCTACTTCCTTCAAAACCTCTCTCTCTTTTTCACTAAATATCTGCTTTTCTGGTGGGTACTTTCAGACACTAGATGCTTTAAATACTTGATTTCTCTTTCCACATATTGTAATTTATTTGTTAATACTCTCAAGCCCTGTTTTCCCAGAAAGTTTAGTAGCTTGTTAGTGGCTTCCTTCACAATTGTTTTCTCCTGTCCTGACAATAAAAGATCATCCACATATTGTAACAGTAACACATGCTCTGGAGGTTGGAATTGCTCCAAAAATTGTTCTAGAACTTGCCAAAATGAAGTACAGTACAGTACAGGCTATGGGATGACCTGCTGGAGAGGAGCTCTATGGAGAAGGACCTGAGGGTCCTGGTGGACGACAGGTTGGCCATGAGCCAGCAGTGTGCCCTGGTGACCAAGAAGGCCAATGGGATCCTGGCATGCATAAAAAGGAGTGTGGCCAGCAGGTCAAGGGAGGTGATCCTCCCCCTCTACTCTGCCCTTGTCAGGCCTCACCTGGAGTACTGTGTCCAGTTCTGGGCTCCCCGGTACAAAAAAGACAGGGATCGCCTGGAAAGAGTTCAGTGGAGAGCCACAAAGATGATACGGGGCCTGGAGCATCTCCCCTATGAGGAAAGGCTGAGAGACTTGGGCCTGTTCAGCCTTGAGAAGAGAAGACTGAGAGGGGATATTATCAATGTTTACAAATATCTTAAGAGTGGGAGACAGAGGGAAATGGCCAACCTCTTTTCAGTGGTTTGTGGGGACAGGACAAGGGGCAATGGCCACAAAATGGATCACAGGAAGTTCTGCACCAACATGTAAAAGAACTTCTTCACGGTGAGGGTGACAGGCTACACAGGGAGGTTGTGGAGTCTCCTCTGGAGATATTGAAGGCCCATCTGGGCAATGTGCTCTAGGGAACCTGCTTTGGCAGGGGCGTTGGACCCTATGATCTCTTGAGATCCCTTCCAACCCCTACAATTCTGTGATTCTATGAAATTCAGTGGCCCTTTAAATCCCTGAGATAAAACTGTCCATCTGTATTGTTGCTTCTGCTCTGTTTCAGGGTCTTTCCACTCAAAGCTGAATATATCTTTGCTCTCAGGGTCTGAGAGCACCCCTTTAACAACACCATTATTCCAATCTAATAATTTACTATTTGAATGCCCAATTTCATCATCAAATACCTTCCCAAAAAGTTAGTCCCTGCCTCGGGTACATAAAATAATTGCCCAGTGATCATTTTATCCCTAGTCTCAGCTTGGTGTCCCCAAAAAGTAACACTGTCATCTCAGTCTCTTCTACCACCATCACATTAAGGTTTTCATTAGTTAATTTAAGCCCCGATAGATTACAGACCAGCAACGACCTATATGCCTCCATGTATTGGGTTTATGTGCAGTGGCAGCCTCTGTTAGAAGAATCCAGAAGAATCCAAATGTTAGATAAGGGCCAGTTTCAGCCGGCTCCAAAGGGGCCCACTGCTGCCCAGAGCCGAGCCATGAGCAGTGCAGTTTGTGCCTCTGTGAGAGCACATCCAAGAAAAGGAAACAAAACAAAACAAAACTGATGCACAGCAGCAGTTGGGAGATCGAGGAGTGAGAAATCTCTCTGCAGACCCCAAGGAGAGGTGGGAACGAAGCACCATAGGCCGACTGCAGCCTCTACTCCCAGCCCTCCCATGCCACCCGGGGAAGCGAAGAGGTGGAAGAGAGTGGATGGGGGAAGGTGCCCCCAGCTTGTTTCTCTGTTTCTCACTGCTCCAGCTCCTAATTCACTGAGACTCCCTTTCGCCCTTCCATCTTTCACTTTGTCTGTCTCCAGCTACAACCTTCACAGGACTATGGAACTGCAGATTGGGACTCCACACTCACTTCACATTAAAAGTACGTCTCATTCACACTCCACACGAGTCTCCCCGACCCCCCAAGGCAATACAGTAAAGCTTGTCTTAGCGTGGTCTTTGCATGGAATTACCGGGTCTATTCCAAAAATTGTGTCTACTGATCTCCCTTCTTCCCAGTGCTTCGCAGAGCCTGTTTTCAGTTTAAGAGTCTCGGTCCTTTGTCAGCCATCCCGAGACAACCCACCACCCCCAACGGGTCCGCTGAAATCAGCGGGGTGCACCTTCCTGTCTGTGGTGGCAATAACTCTCTGGTAGGCGACAAGACCCCAGAGGAGAACCCAAATTGTGAGAAAAATCTTATTTTTTTTCAGACAGGTTCCTCTGTGAAGATATTTTATTTGTGATTGCAATGGCGAGTGTCCTGCGAAAGAGCACACAGTAAAAGTATATCATAACCTTATATTCCCTATTACCTGACACTTGATGCCTCCCCTGTTTCCTCAGTGGCTGAGTACTACAGGTTCACAAACTATTCGATGCGTATTACTATAGCATATATGTACAATTTTATTTGATGAACCATTAATTTCTCCTTTTCCTTTTTTTCTCCTCCTTCTTTCATGACTAGAGGCCCTGTGATTTTTTGGTTTTAATGATTTTGTACTGCTCATCCTGTTTTTTCTTAGTTACCCTCCTTTTTTGGGGACAGTGGGACCTTACCCTTATCTGCTTAACACACTCCTCACTTCTATGCCACTGTCATGCCTACACAATCACTTTTGAATATGCAAGGTTAGTGGAATTTTCCACTGAAAAAACACATTCTACTGCAAAAACACAACTTTGTTTCTTACATATGGATGGTAGCAAATGCCCTGTGGGTGTGGTTGCAGCAATGGAAGCAGAACTGGCAGTGCAGGGGCAAACCCATCTGTGCTGCTGCATTGTGGCAAGATATTGCCGCCCGGGTAGAGAACCTGGTTGTAAAAGTATGCCATGCAAATGCTCATGTACCTAAGAATTGGACCACTGAAGAACATTGAAACAACCAGCAGGTGGATCAGACTGCTAAGATTGAAGTGGCTCAGGTAGACCTGAGCTGTCAACATAAGGGTGAATTATTTATAGCTCAATGGGCCCATGACACCTCAGGCCATCAAGGCAGGGATGCAACATACAGATGGGCTGATGATCAAGGGGTGGGCCTGACCATGGACACTATAGCACAGGTTATTCATGACTGTGAAACCTGTGCTGCAATCAAGCAAGCCAAACAGTCAAAGCCTCTTTGGTATGGAGGACGATGGCTCAAATACAAATATGGAGAGGCCTGGCAGATTGATTACATCACACTTCCTCAAACCCGCAACGGCAAGTGCCACATACTTACAATGGTGGAAGCAAACACTGCATGGCTGGAAACATATCCTGTACCTCATGACACCGCCTGGAACACTATCCTGGGCCTTGAAAAGCAAGTCCTATGATGACATGGCACCCCAGAAAGAATTGAGTTAGACAATGGGACTAATTTCTGAAACAACTTTATAGACACTTGGGCCAAAGCGCATGGTATTGAACGGGTGTATCACATCCCCTATCATGCACCAGCCTCCGGGAAAATCAAGTGATACAATGGACTGTTAAAGACTATACTGAAGGCAAAGGGTGCTGGGACACTCAAAAGTCAGGATACACATTTGGCAAAGGCCACATGGTTAGTCAATACTAGGGGATCTGCCAACTGAGCAAGACCTGCCCAGCAAACCTGTTACATACTGTAGAAGGGGATAAAGACCCTCTAGTGCACATAAAAAACATGCTGGGGAAGGTGCTCTGGGGGCTTCCTGTTGGGGAATCAAACCTAGGCAGGGGTACTAACTGCTGTGCTGACTAGCTCAGTTAGTAGAGCACAAGACTCAGCCTCAGAGGTTTGAGTCCCATGTTGGAGCCAAAAAACTTGTGTGGTTTAACCTGGCTGGCAGCTAAGCACCACACAGCTGTTTTCTCACCCTCCCTGGTGGGATGGGGCAGAGAATTGAGGAAAAAAAAAAAAAAAAAAAAAAAAAAAAGCTTGTGGGTTCCTAAATCCAAAGCACAGCACAGTACCAGCTACTAGGAGGATATTTAACTCTATCCTAGCTGAAACCAGGACACTTAGGTTTTGAAAGGCTCTGAAAGCAAACCTGGTAAGTTACTGAGTTAATGATTTAGTAATGATTTAGTAAGGTACATAGCTTGTGAACCCTTTTTAGTATCTAACTTGAGCCACAGATGTCTCCAAACTGACAGGTGTATCCGATTATCTGTTTGGTTTCCCTCCACCTAGCTTCTTAGATGTCTTAGGCGGGAGTTCATTACTTCTCACCTGCTAAGCATGAGTGCAGTGGCTGCCAGTTAGACATGAGAATATGGAATGCTCTACCCCAGCTATAATAGTACTAAAAACCTCTAATGTGATACGGATGTTGCTGCACCATTCTTGTATTGCTTCTGAATTTAAATAGGAAAAATCTTATCATTACTCTTCATTAAACTGCACAACCAATCCTGATACTGCAGTGAGGTCCTCATCGAAGAGTATCTGGTTCCACAGATGGCCCTCGGAGGGATCTTGTGTTTATAATGGACTAGGTAATGCACTAACAGAAATGAGGTTAAAAGATACAGTCTTTATAACAGGCAACTCAATACCTCAGTGATAAATTTATTTTTAAATGCATCAGATCAGGTTATGCTTTTGGTTACGTGGATCTAAAGATGCTTGCCTGTGCCAGGGATTTTCATATAGGAAGATCAGAATCTGGTTTCAGGTATGTATATACTTATTCAATAAAAATATAATATTATTATTTGTTTATTTTTGCTTTGAATTTGCAAACTAGAATCACTAAAGTTTTAATATATCATTGGTATTTCTTTAGACAACAGTGAATCCAAATGATTAGAGGATTCCAAATACTTTAAAGGATGTTTTGTGTTCATTTATTTTTAGCTTTTATTTTTGGATTTTGGAGTCAGCAATAAATCTCTGATAACACAAGTGAAAATATCATAGTCTTTCATGCCTATATCACTTCAGTAAAAGCCTTATCTATAACTAATTTCAGACTTTGCTATATTCCTTTGTATGACAGATTTATCCATGTTAGCTGATTTCCTGCCAACTGACTGCACCTGGCTCACTCTAAATTAGTTACAGCTAATTGTCAACAAATGACAAGAAGGTACTCTTGCCATTTTCTCTTGGCTGTTTATCTGGCAAATGTAGTTGTATTTTTTTATTTTTTTCTGTATGTGAACAGCTGCATTAAATTGTGTTGAATTGCTCATTAATTCAGCATGTATTTGACCTTTTTATTGTTATACATTTTCTTTTTTATTTTTAAGTGTAACTTTTTATTACCTCTTTCACAAGATAAGAAATAAAACGGTTATCTTCCTCTATTCACTATTTACGAATCTCAAAGTAAAAACTTCTGCTTAAACACTAGTGGTTCCCTGAGGGGTTCAAATGTACTATCTTAATGCTTTCTTAGTTGTGATATTTATGTTGCAGTTAACAGGGCTGTAGATAAAAATATAATTTCTTTTGTGAAACTCCAGCTTTCTGTAGTCAGTGAAATTAAAAATTATATTACAGATTTTAATTACTAGTAGTAAAGTAGGTAAATAACTAATTGAATACCATCTGTTTGCTTACACTGAGAATTATAAATGTATCTGTTATTCTATTTCATGAATTTTCTTTCCTCAAACTATTTTCTAAGATACTGCATTTACAAACCTGCTTCTTTGAATTTGCAGGGGCTTAAAAAAAGAAAACAAAACAAACAACCCCCCTCCCCCCCCCCAACTTTTTAGGGCTAATTGTTCTAGATATTTTATTTGGGACTACCATTTTCAGTTTATTTGTACCCCCTTTCCTCTGAGGGCTAAAAAGGCACTTCCAAACAAACAATGTTTTGTAGCATCCCTTCCCCTTTTCCCTCCATATGCCCTTAATTAGAAGGGAAGGGGAAAATCTATCAAGTGCTTACGAGGGAGGGCACTGTTTTGCAGAAATAGCAGCTGTTCTAGTAGAGTTTAAAACAAACTCATAGTGAGAAAATCAACTTGCAACACTGAGGATTTTTTCTTCTCTGCAGAAGAACTGGTTTCACTAGCCAGTTTAGAGCTGTTCAAAACACGAGTTCTGAACAGCTACGTGAACTACATGAGAAAACAGTGACCTTGACTGGACAACCGACTAAATGAAGAAGTGGAGGTTTTTGAGTCACAATGAACGGGGGGGGGGGGGGGGGGGGGGGGGGGGGGGGGAAGAGTAAAACCAACGACCCAAGCAAGAAAACTCTTGTAGTTTCTATTGCCTTCCTTCCCTCCATGTGAGAGAGTAAGGGGGAAAGGAAGAATCTCAAAGGTAATGTTGTCCTACATTGCAGCCTTCTCTTGGAACAATGCTGCACTCCACAGCAAAACTTTTGTGTGTGACTCAGTGAAGTTCTTGTTGTTCAGGACTCCTAAATTGGGCAAGATTGGACCCCTGTTGTTTGATTTATGTTGTTGGTGTTTGTTGTTGTTTTTGCTAAACTTAAAACCTCTGTATAAAAGGTAAATGCAAGCATTTTCAAAGCAACTTACTTCCATTTTGTAATAGCCTCTGAGATCAGTCTTGAACAAACAGAGTAAGGGAGGTTCTGAATTAAAAAGCATTTTTACAGATAGGTATTTATTAAAGTAATGATGGATGCATACTGAGGAAATTTGTGGTGTTTTGTCTGTTTTACTTCCCCCACTCTCCCCCCCCCCCCCTACCTTGAGGTATATTTCCTGTTATAACTAAACATCCAATATTTTTTCTTCATATAGCATCCAATAATGCAATGGCTGGAAGACCACGACATGTCACATTAACTGGGTGGACACACTGGATATTAGCAACAATTCTGCTGCTGTGGAGTTACCAGATCAGTGGACAAGCTCAAGGTAAGTGAAGATCTTTTAATATTGAGCTGTTTGTTCAAAAGATTCCCATTTTTTGGTCTCTAATCTTTTATTAGTTTAATATTGTGTAGGATTTGTTGGAGAAACAAGGGTTTGTGATGAAGCTTTGAACTCGTGTGATATGTTTGACAAGGAATAATAATGTCAATCTGAAACTTTTCAGTTGAAAAGTCAAGTGCTGTTTGGAAAATGTTGTCTCAGTGCCTTATGAGATTATCCAGATGCTTGAATCTGTTTTCTTGTGCTCTGTGCCTGGAGTGTGTCTCTGATTATTTAGGTGTGGAAAAATTGTTGCTGAAGAGATTATAGACAGACACTTTGCATTACTTAGCTGTGATATCTGCAATGAGCATGTAATATTCAAAATATTTGTTGCATGCTATAAATGTTTTCCATGTTGTATTTCCATCTCACTGATGGCAGAGCATAATAACAGCTGCAAGAATGCGGAGAGGCGAAAAAAAAGTCTAGCTTAGTGTTTTTGTTTGCATAATGAAAGCGTTATTGCATGTTTCTGATCTAAAGACTGTATCTAAGGTCTGGTACTAAGAGAAGTAACGGGAGACATACCTAATATGCAAGCATTTTCTGGTGTTTTTTTGTCATTTATTTATTTTGTGATGAACAGGGTCGAGGAAAACTAATTGATAATTCAAAGGCACTGAAATTAAATGAAAGTAGATCGCTGTTTCTTGTTGATATTTGTCAGGTCAACTTCAGGAAATGTTACAGGTGAGCTGAGATTGTCATGCATTTAATTCACTCTCCTAAGTGAGGAAAAATGCTGTGCTTTTTCCAGCTACAGATTATCTTACTTACTTTAGTACAAGAATGATGCCAGGTAGTGCATGTGACCAGTGGTGGATCCTTTCCACTGTGCAGTTTGGACAGAAGTGGTAGTTCTTGACTGCTGGAATGATAATGGTGTTTACATTTGGTGCAGTTCTAAGCTTAGAAATTGTCTGTAAACATTGTGTTGCAGTTCCGTAGGAAACTTCTGCTGAAACTTGAATGGAAATTGATGTTATCTCTGCAGATATTAAAAGCTGACCAAAGAACCCATACTGTATGTCTGTGGGATAAGTTATGAACATTTTGCAGCTAATCAGCAGACATGCAAAAAGGCTTTCTGTGATATAAATCGTGTAGAAAAAAGTGAGTTATTTTAAAGACTTTTTTTTTTCCTTTAAAAAAAACTCCCATTTTGATATTGTAGTCTCTGTCTTGAAGAACACTTACTTGAAGAATTCTTGTGGTGTTGTATTAAAATGCAACAAGTATGGTGGTACATTTTTGTTTTATGAAATATTGGTGAATGGTGAAGTTATTTCTGCTGTGTGTATTGGAAAGAAACACTGAAACAGTAACTTGAAAGCATTTGTTTTGTGTTCACTTACACTGTGAAAGGTGCCTTCCAGGCTTCTGAGTGTATTTAGAATTTCTGAATGGTGAGAGGCATTGAGTATTGCACTGTTTTAAATCTGAGATGATCTTTTGGTGTTGTATGAGTAGATGCTTATGCACATGCTTAGTCTTAGTCATATGAGCATTGACATAATTTCCAAGATAAGTGTTGCCTTGAAACAAAGCAATGGATTAGAAAATGCTAGGTTAGTACTACTGCATCTCTTGTGGAGGAGAGGTCTGTTCCTGTCTTGTGTTTGTTTTTCTATAATTAACAAAACATAGCTTTATTTCATTTAAGGTTTAAATTATCTAAAATGTTATCTTCTCTGTTAATGTAAAAGAGTGGCAATAACTTCTTGATGGGGACAAAAGATGTGAAACTTGAGCAATGCTATTTTTTAAAAATCAAAATCATATAGTTGCGGTTTGTGTATATTAAGAAATTCATTTAATTAGGCCCAGTGTTACAAAGCTGGCTATGTTTCAGTGTTGGTAGACTTATACTCTGCTGTAATACAAGTGTAGTATGTCCTTTTGAGAATACATACTGCAACTGCTGATGACTACTTAAACCTTCAAGTGAAATGTGAATTTTTAATCCTCTAGCACTCGAGTAGTAAATTAAAAGCAGGTAACATACTTTCTCAGTATAATGACATGTACAGGGTGTTTAGAAGATATGAAATTTCTTTAAGTTACCAGACATATTTTTAAATTTTGCTGTGGATTTCTATTAACATTTTTTGTTTGAAGTAAAAAAGTAAAGCCTTTCAGGAAACTGAAAAGTGAAGGAGAACTCAAGTAATTTAAGTAAAATTGTGATGTGTGAATATTCAGAGTCTACCAGGACAATAAAAGGAAGCAATAATTATTCTGTATCTGGGCATCAAATCAAAAAGGTTTTAAAGCCATATGGCTGCATATAAAGAACTCAGCTTCTGAGTCACATAACTTCAGTGCAAATGGGTTGCTATGGAAGTTAGAGAACTCCCAACACTTGTTCTACTGCCGTTTCCAGTTGGAACAGTAAACTCAAATTAAAAAACCTTTGTTTTTCAACAGTTATTCCTGCCTCTTTCTACACATTACCCAAGCTATTATGTTTTTTTGAGGTCCAGGAAACTGAAGAGGAATGCTCATATCTTGGTCTCTTTACACATTGCATACCTTTTAACTACTTCATTTTACCCAGTGTAAGTTGCAAATGCAGATTGAAGTATGGAAGAGACTCATTTTATTCTGAGCTCTCACACATTAGTCAAATGTGTTACTTCCAGCATTTTACACCCATTCTGCTTTTCTCCCTTACCTGAATATTACAGCTTCATTCTTCTGTCTCCAGAAGAACCCCAGCATATATCTTATATTCGTAAGTAATTTTTTTTTTTTTTTTTTTAAAAAAAAACTTTATCTCTTTAACACAGAACCATAAGAAATCTGAAGAATCTTTTGAAGCATCTAGACTTGGTCTTTTCTTGGCAAACTTTGAGAATACCATACAACAGTAATTGCTCAATTGTTTGTTCAGGTAACCTAAAAGACTTCCAACTATATGATTTCTCTAACAGTATTAATATTGATATTCAGTCTTAAGACAGAAGAAGAATAATAGAATCTAATAATTTTTAGATTTACAAAAGAAGTGAATGTTTGAAGGAATGTCTGTGAAATTTCATGGCTGTATAGAGTAGGTAGGTGCTGTCTTTAAAACTCTGGAGATGCTAAATGAAAAGGCATCTGTGCTCTCTGAAGAGTGCAGCAGTAATGCTGGTAATCTTGGGTGTATGCTTCTAAGCATCTCTTTCTATATGCAGCAAAAATCCTTCTGAATCTATTTTCTCAGAGTTGTCAGTGTAAAGCATTGACAGGTTGTTTTCTTTAATGATCAAGGATAAAAGCTGTGCAATATGCTAAAGCAGAGAGGCTTCAGAGCCCAGACTGCATGTACTAAAAAGTAATGGGTGTCGCTGGTGGGTTGATCTCTGGCCCCTAATTGCAGACACTTCTTTCCCCCTCCCAGCACAGTTCTATTTGGAGAACATTATCTGAACTTTTAAATTGAAATGATGTCCTGGGGAATGTTTTTGTTGTCTTCTTGTATTTGGTAACTATATCCAATGATAAAGCAGGTTATACTTAGTATTGCATTTAACTTGAAATGTACAGGATACGTCAGTCTACCCTCAGAAACAGTAAAAAAAATGTCTTTGCTGGGCTTCAGAGTCACAAGGTTGTTGCTTAAAGCTGAACATAAGCATTCAAATTATCTCCCATCTTTTTATCTGTGCTACTGAGAAAAACCACATGTGCCCCTTATGTTTTCCCCCCATATGCCCCAAACATACTCCAAAAATGATGAACAACAATCTCATTTCTCAGTCTTGAGATTATTGTGGATTGTTTGTGGGAAGGAAGGCCTAGCTTTGGAATTACTGGTAAACTAATTAGTATTGAACTGTGCCTCTTTCTGCTGTACTGAAAATAGCCACTAGAAACAGTCCCTATTTCTAACCACTGCAGATCACTGGGCTAAAACATCTCTAAGTAACTTCCTCTCACCATCTTCTTGTCTGACAAGTGAACAAAAGGAATCAATATTTTATATATATCATGTGTATGTGTATGCACATATATATTTATTTACATTTATACAGTGGCTAGTGGCTTTGGTTTTAAAGGAGAAAAAGATGAGTTAAACTTCTATGTAGGAAGTAAGGGTCTCAAAATTGGTTTCAATTTCACACTTCAGCTAATCCTGATGTCGCAAAATCATACTGCAGTGTCACAGCTTGCCTCTAGCATGGCCAAATCTGCCAAGTATACGTGCGTAACCAAGCTCCTGTCTCCTGATGTGAAGATAGGCAGCTCCATGGTGACACTGAGTAGGACTCAGATGGTGCTGCTTCCCAGACCTGCTTTGTGTGCAGTGAACTTTGCTGGCCAACCGGTCACCCAGCACCTCCAAAGCCTGTGGCATCACCTACTGGTGCATGAGATCTGTGCATGCACAGAGGAAGAAAAGAGATCTGTTCTGGGTGCCGCATGTGAGATGGCTGGCAGGCTTTTGTTTTTGTGTTAATTTTCACTAAAAACCTGTTGTCTTAAGTCATCCTTTTAAACCAGCCTTTCAAAAACTACTACATGCAAAGCCACAGGTAATCTGTAGGTACCTCTTACAGTGTATAGTGTAGATTTAATGTAGTTCTTGGGGAAAGGTCACGGATGCGTTGGTGGGCAGTAACAAATATGAGTCAGCAGCATGCCCTGGAGGTAATGCAAATGAGCTACATCATCTGTGGCATCAACAAGAGTGTGGTAGGTGGGCTGGTGTAACAGTTGTGCTCCTGTAGTAGGCACTTATGGAGCTGTATGGGGAAACTGTATTAGGTTCAGCAGCCATGAGGTACAGGAGGAAAGCTCACAGTCAGAGACAAGGAGGGGATTATTTACTGAGAGTATGGTCAAGAAATGACATGGGTTACCCAGAGAGGTCTGGGAACAATCATCCATGGATTGTTCCATTCAGGCCTTGATAGCACAAGGCCCAAGGCAACTCAATCTAACAGTAAAGTTGTCCCTGTTTTGAGCAGGAGGTTTGATCCACATGACTTCAGAGGTCTTTTTCAACCTGGTCCTTTTCCACGATTGTGTGAAAATATATATCTACAAAATAATTTCTCTTCTAAAAAGAAGATAAACTAAATGCTTCTCAACAAATCAGGAATATAATGCAACTCTCTGCAACTATAAAGTTACTGATTTCAGCAAAATCTTAGCCCCATAATTGTCTGCAAGACGTTACTGTTTGTACTTAAGAAATATAACTTCAGCAACATCTCAAGTTGATGTTTCTCCCAACTTATGGGAAAGTCATCAGATCAAGTCAATTAGAGTGTCAGCTGCTGGGCAAGCTTCACTTAATATTGCTCACAGCATTCCCCTTGAAAGGATTCTCATACCTGGATTGTTTCCAGCAGACTTCTGATATTCAGCATGAGGGATTTCCTCAAACTGTACCAGTGTCATCCTCTTCCCACCCCCCTGCCCCATTGTGTGAAATCCCATCCAAAATTTGCTGAGGTGAAGTGTGCAATTTCCACTATCAGCAGGACCAGAGTAGTGGTAGGTGGTGTATTGCACACACAAGAACAGCAGCCACTGCTTGAGCTGATCTGCTGATCCTTCCCTGGGAGCACAGTGAGAAGAAAATACCTTGCTGTGGCTGGGCAACGGGGGGGGGGGTGGGGGTGGGGGAGGGGGTGGGGAGTTCTACTGTGATTCCTCTTGAATTGCTAGATAACCTTCCTTCCTCTCATTAGAAGCAGCAAATACAGCCTGAACATCTTCACATCTTCATGTACTGGGAGGAAAGAAGTGTGCAGGAGAAAAGGACTAGATAGGTTTGCAGAGCTCCTGGACCAGGTTAAGTTGAATTGCTGTTCCTTGTTTTTGAACCTCTTGATACACCAGCACTCTGAAATAGAAAACTTGCCCACTTGGCTAGTAGCATAAATGGGGGAAGTTGCAATCATTTGTTTAAAAACGATACGTGTGCTTACAGACATATTAGAACATGTCTATATGTGTGTATATATATGAATATATGCTATATGTTTTAGGGAATGTGTTATGCTTTGGAGAATGCATGTATGTTTTATCTAATTAATTTGGTATTAATGGGACTGTCAGAAGGGAAGATCTGTGGGGCAAAGTCAGTGCCTGCGAAAGCCACAACAAAGCATGAGTCACAGAATCACAGAATTTCTAGGTTGGAAGAGACCTCAAGATCATCAAGTCCAACCTCTGACCTAACACTAACAGTCCTCACTAAACCATATCCCTAAGCTCTACATCTAAACGTCTTTTAAAGACCTCCAGGGATGGTGACCACCACTTCCCTGGGCAGCCTGTTCCAGTGTCTAACAACCCTTTCGGTAAAGAAGTTCTTCCTAAGATCCAACCTAAAATTCCCCTGGCACAACTTAAGCCCATTCCCCCTCGTCCTGTCACCAGGCACGTGGGAGAACAGACCAACCCCCACCTCGCTACAGCCTCCCTTGAGAGCAATAAGGTCACCCCTGAGCCTCCTTTTCTCCAGGCTGAACAAGCCCAACTCCCTCAGCCGCTCCTCATAAGACTTGTTCTCCAGGCCCCTCACCAGCTTCGTAGCCCTTCTCTGGACTCGCTCGAGCACCTCCATGTCCTTCTTGTAGCGAGGGGCCCAAAACTGAACACAGTACTCGAGGTGCGGCCTCACCAGAGCCGAGTACAGGGGGACGATCACCTCCCTGGCCCTGCTGGCCACACTGTTTCTTATACAGGCCAGGATGCTGTTGGCCTTCTTGGCCACCTGAGCACACTGCTGGCTCATATTCAGCTGACTATCAACCATCACTCCCAGGTCCTTCTCTGCCTGGCAGCTCTCCAACCACTCATCTCCCAGCCCCTAGCTCTGCTTGGGGTTATTGCGCCCCAGGTGCAGGACCCGGCACTTGGCCTTGTTAAACTTCATGCAGTTGACCTTGGCCCATCGGTCCAGCCTCTCCAGATCCTCCTGCAGAGCCTTCCTACCCTCGAGCAGATCGACACACGTACCTAACTTGGTGTCATCTGCAAACTTACTGAGGGTGCACTCAATGCCCTCATCCAGATCATCAATGAAGATATTGAAGAGGACCGGCCCCAGCACCGAGCCCTGGGGAACGCCACTAGTGACTGGCCTCCACCTGGATTTGACTCCATTCACCACGACTCTTTGGGCCCGGCCATCCAGCCAGTTTCTAACCCAACGAAGCGTGCGCCAGTCCAAGGCAAGAGCAGCCAGTTTCTTGAGGAGAATGCTGTGGGAAACGGTGTCAAAAGCCTTGCTGAAGTCAAGGTAGACCACATCCACAGCCTTTCCCTCATCCACCCAGCGCGTCACTTTGTCATAGAAGGAGATCAGGTTCGTCAAGCAGGACCTGCCTTTCATAAACCCATGCTGACTGGGCCTGATCGCCTGCTTGCCCTGCAAGTGCTGCGTGATGACTCTCGAGATAATCTGCTCCATGAGTCCTAGCACTGTATTCTGTTACTTAGGCAGGAAACATTTTTCTGGAAAGCAAATACTTGGGATAGGAAGAACTGGGGGAAGAGATTACCTGGAGGAACTGCTATACTCATTTCTGAATCACTCTGTAGTCCTAGCTTATACCCTAAACTCCACTTAAATATACTGTAAAACTTTCATTTAAATCAAATCACCAGCTACAATTCATATCTTCTTTTACATAAGTAGGTGGTAATGAAAAACATATGTACTTTTAACGTCTCTCCAAAGATTATCAGAATGTGTTGTGGAATACATTAAATTGTTTCAATGTAATCACTTCATCTCCTTTAAATGAAACTGAAGCTCATTCCAGCAAAATAAAACTAATCCGTACTGTTCTCCTGTGAAGCATCCTATTACAGAGATCTGGAGAGCACTCACTTGGGATTCTGCACCTAGGCTGAGAGACTTGTGCTTTGATCTAAATTTAGATTTGGATGGCAGGCTTTAGCAATTTCTGCTTGTCCACTATGTCCAGGTGTTCTGTTTAGAATAATGGGAGATAGGCCAACCAAAACTCTACAGGCGTCTTGTGTTGCGTCCACTGTTCTTAGAGCTTCCTCACTGGGGAACTCTAGTAGATGGTTGAATTTAGTTGTGGTGGAGGAACTGAGTGATGCGTGTGCTGGCCCTGTCTTCTGGATCCTTACTGTGGAAGTTTAAACACATTTAGAAATATTTGAGTGATTTCTGTAGTAATTTAGATTATCTTATTTTAAATATACTTTTTAATGTATAAGTATTTCCTTCAAAAATATCGTTCTTGATATTTTAACAAAAATGTATGATTCAAAAATACTCTTGGCAGTCACTGTTGTAGTAAGCTTCATAAAAAATAATTAAAATTGGCAGTGAAGAGAATGATACAATGCATGTGGTATAAAACACTTTATTCTGGAACCTGTACAAGTACTAAGTGTCCTAATGTATATTTATTGAAATACAGCTCAGAGTTTTATTTATATTGCATTTTAAATTCAAGTATTTCAGGATTGATTTGTCTTTTTTTCTGTATGTAATTTATTTTAAAAAGTTACCGTACCCATAAACCATCAGGTCTTGGTAAGTTGAAGTGAACATCTAAAAGGATATTCTGTCATAAAGCTCATAGTTTGAAGAAGCTTGTTTAATGTGTTGGATAACTGAAATAGATTTGTTTTTCAGGAAAGTTACTTTCAGTTTTCAGCTGCTGTTTAGGTTTACTTGCTAAATAAACACCTACACCTTGACAGTAAGGTTGTTATCTCCACAGTGTCAGCTCCTGTATTGACTGACCGAGGCTGGGAAAATATATATCATTTTTCTCCTTTTGCCACTTGTTCTGGTTTTAGAGCCTCACTCTTGCAGGATGAATACTGCCTAGCAAAGATTTTGGAATGGCAAAGCTTGACTGAAAAAACCAAAGAGGTATATCAAAAGCTGTATTGCCTATTGGAAACTGGTATGACAAATCACAATTTCCCAAAGCAAAAACCTGAGGCAAACGGTCTGCCAAAGAGGCAGAGCAGGAGAGTAGTATCATTGGGGTAGAGTGAAATGAGGTTAAAAGGCTATCAGTAGCCCTTCTAGATCCCTTTTGAATAAAAGTAGAATTGGAGACTACTGAACTGCAGGCATGTGAAGGCAGGTTGTCCTATACCATATTTGCATGTAAATCCATTAAAGTTTGCACCAACTCCCTCTTAGGCCATTTCAGTGCTCTCTCTGGAGGTAAATTATTTCTCAAAGGTCGAGTTTTTCTCATCACCAGTTATGGAATTCATCCAATGATGGCCATCTAAGAAAGATTTTTATTTTTTTTTTAAAGAAAATTATATTGTTATATTTATTAGGTGACAGGTTTTTAAAAGGAGGATCTTGTTAGCACTCTATTAAGAGACAGTGGTATTCAAAGAATTGTCTCGAATGTATTAGATGAAAGCATGCAATGACTTGCTATTTCAGTACAGCCTTTCATTCACAGTTCCAAAATTGCCAGTAAATGCACAATTAATTACATGACAATTTAACTTTGACAGCTCATTTCTGGATGAGATAAATATAAGTCGCAGCTTTTCCATCTTGTTAAATGATACATCAGTGCTACAGGAGAATGCTTCATAGTTGTAAGATCATAGCATTAAAGATACATGGATAAGGATGTTGCTTCCATCATCCTAATAAGTAGTAGAAACGTTGATTATTTCTTGGCTGTTTAAATATTTTTGTGAAAGTGAAAATGTTTTGCATTAAATGTAGTGAGTAAATAACATCTACTAGATGTCTTGTTATGAAGTTCATGCGAATAGTATTAAATGTATGTCCTGAACTGCAAAAGCTAGAAAGAAAAAAGGTTTATTGAGAGAAATGGAAGTTTCATTTTGCTGAGAAATAGTTTAGTGTGTAGTTCAAGATTAAAGCAAGTTATTCTCTTTATATTCTGTCTGCAGTTTGTTTCAAAATGGCTGGCATCAATCATTACTGGTAATAAATCCTATGCATTTTCTTTATTGTAAAGTAGCTGCCTAAGGAAACTTTACTATGAATGTTGTAATACTACAGATACATATGTATATGCATGTGCCAAGCACTTGTCCATTACTGCCTTACATTTTTTTTTTTTTTTCTATGTTTTAGAGGTTATTTTGAAATTAAGGAATGATCTGTTTACATGAGATTTTTTTCTGAAGTACACATAGGAATTTGCCTTCAATAGTAAGATCCATAAGTCTGGCAGAAAACTTCTAGATTTTATTGCTCTAAAGTAGCATAATGTTCCCAGGGGAACTTTGTTAAATGTGTAAGGCTTCAAGTTTTGTGGTATTGATATTTAGCACTGTCCAACTGAAAGTTTCAAGAGTATTGTGTGAAAGGCGTGTCACTACTTTTCCTTGAACTCTCAGTTGATGCAGAAAAATATACAAGCTTTTTAAGTTTTGTTGCATGTAGAAATCAGTCAGGTATTTTCAGCGGGCAATGATGGGAAGAGATGTCTCATGGTCTTTTGTCCCTACACCTCAGCTCAAAGGTGGGCTCAGCCAGTGCAGGCAGCCCAGGGCAGTGCGCAGACACCTGTGCTCTACGAAGGTGCTTGAGATTTAGAAATATTGTTCTCTAGGTTATCAAAAAAAAAAAAAAAAAAAAAAAAAAGATGGAGAAGCGAGCATATGTGATTCTAGATGCAATTCTGCATATTAATTTATGCATGCGCATGACTAGCAAGATCAGTCTATGTTGGTTGTTTCATTGTGCTGTCCATCAGCTGGAGAATGAGCTTAAGTGCTATAACGTACAAATCAGAAAGCACGTGCTGTACTTCAAGTACACACTGTACATAGCATGGGCTTAAAATTGTGTCTTAAAATAAGCGTAAATATGAAAGTTTTTCATGTGAAACTGCTAACTTCATCTGGCAGGTCTCAATGTCATTATCTCCAACTTGAAACTCAATGGCTGCGCCGTTTACACATACCTCACCCCCCAGATGTACTCAAACATACAAGGTCTATAAAAGAGTACTCTTACTATTCTTGAATCCTGGTAGATTCTTTGCTTCTTTACAGGGTCATTCCCTACAAAGGCCTGGGACTTTCTGATGACAGGCTACATAAATATGAAATATTATTTTCTTTCAGTAAAAGGAAAAAAAAAGAACAGACACTCTGTGCTCCTCAACATTTTCTAGATTTGATAAGAATCCTGTATTAATTCTCAGACTTCTCAAATAAAATAATAGCATTTAAAATGTTTATTTTCATTTGTTTGTATTTAAATGTTTATTTACCTCGAGGTTTGTGATATGTTTTTCTCTGGTGAAACTGGATACAAGTAATACATTTATTGTGAAAATATGACAATTAGTTGTTTAGAAGAGTTGATTCTTGGAGAGGTGATTCTTGCAAATGTTATTCTGGGAAATGAAGCATTCTAATTAAATTATATAGAAAAGTCCAGAAAGCATTTCTGTAAGAAAGCTTTACAAGCCCTCTGAAGGCAGCAGTCTCCTCACACCATAAAAGCCTGAGAACAAATGGTTCTAATTCTTCTTACTGCTTGTTTTCATAGTAATAACTGTCATAGGTTAAAATAGATATTTCCATTAGAGCACTTCTATTAGGTTAGCCTAGCTTATTGAGAGGTAATAATCACTTTGATCCAAGAATGAGGATGGGGAAAAAATCAAATTAATACAAAAGGAAGTTGCAAGTACCATGTAAGTAAATGAAGACATGAGTTAGTCAGGTGTGTAGTGAGGAATATATATGTTAAGGGTAGTGATTTTTTTCAAAAAACTTTTTCAACTTAACACCTAAAACTTTCCTATCCAATCTTCACATCAATAAATTTCTGTGTAACTTATGTTACTTTATATCTATATAAATTAGATAAAGTTTAAACACTTTTCACTAATTCCTTGCAAGTGATCTACTTTTCTGCTAATCTCCAGTGGGTACTCACATTTGGAGTGTAAAACACCAGATCGTCTGACAGCATCTTTGATTTCCCGAGCTGATGACACTTAAATGTCTAGTATTTTTCTCTTTCAAGGCAGTAGTAAGAAGGCCTTGAAGATGCCTTCAGGGAGAAGGGGATGCAATATGGGTTTATTCTGGATTTATTCTTCTGTCAATAAGATGCAACTTCAGCCTTCCTTCCTGTCTTAGAGCCAACATACCATAAGTGTTTTTTCCCACCATTTCCCCCACCTCCCTCCCCACCCCCCGACTCCTATATTGACTTTTTGTTACATCTAATATGATACCTATTAATCTATTTGTTTGTAGATGTGAGCAGATACACGTATAAGGAACTATGTGACTACCACTCCCTCTCCCCTTTTACAGGGCAAAAGGAGTTCTGTAACTATGATAATATACAGTTTAATGCTAATTTTTGCCTTGGTGGTAATGTTTTGGATATAAACTGAAATAAGTCATTGCATGTGCTGTTTGGAGGCTGGCTGCGGGGCCTGTCTTTACAGAAGCTTTTCTTGGTATCATGCTAACAAATCTTACATATAATACTATTCTTACTGTTTTGCATGCATGTTGTAAATGGTATTGGTAGCTCCAGGTAACAGGAAGAATTTCATTTATTTAAATAATCTTCATGTAAATTCATAGTTTGCTTACCTATATTAATAAGAAAATATGTGATGTGTAGGAATACAGTGTGGAGAACTTACTAACCTTTCTATGGAAAATAATATGCAAGTACCTGTTACATCTATTCCGTAAGTCATTGTAATAAGAGTTCTAGTAACTATCTTGCTCACAGTTCTGGGAAGGTATTAAATGCTGTGCTCTGCCTTCCCAATGCGTGATGTTAATAGGGGACAGAGGAAATGCTGCTGCTTAAAAGTGACTGCAGTACCTATTACAGCAACTGGCCCGTGATGTGTATGAGGCACAGTATTTTTGTCCCACAGGCTTTCAAGCCAACCCTGTCTGAAAGGAGTGGCTCCTGGCCTTGGTTGGTGGGGCTGTCTCCTTACGCAGAAGCATCTTGCTTATTGTGTCGTGGTACCCATGAATGGGATGTTGCCATCACTCCATGCAGCCAGCATCTCCAGCAATTGCATGTGGCTTCCTTCTATTTATGGCTGTACAGACTTCTTGCTGTTTCGCTTTGGGGGATTAAAGAGATGTGAAGACATTGGAAAAAATAAGTCTACAGCAGCATCTGACTAGCAGCAGTCCAGCACTGCCCCTCTTTGAGTAGACCGAAGGTGTGTGGCAGTGGCTCAACTCTTGCTGCAGTCCTGCAAGGATGTCCTGTGTGCGTGTGGGGTTTCCCTGGGGTATCACGGGCTGTCGGCACGGCTCGGTCGACATGATGCTGTGCATCCAGTGCCTCCGTGGAGCTGCCCTCCTGACTACCTTCTTTCTCACTCACGTAGATGTGTCTTGAAAATCTCTTCATGTTTAATTCATAACATGAAGC
Source organism: Oxyura jamaicensis (assembly GCF_011077185.1). NCBI lineage: Eukaryota > Metazoa > Chordata > Aves > Anseriformes > Anatidae > Oxyura > Oxyura jamaicensis. The sequence continues at coordinate 101,122,940 of NC_048893.1, read as the reverse complement.
TTGTGATTAGGGGAAAGTAGCTGCCTCAGATTGGGAGCTGGAGGATCTGCTATATCAATTTATACACTTAAGTTAGGCAGGGACTCAGCATCAAGCATTTTGGCAGGGGACCAGCCAAGCATTACTGTCGCATTTGATTCTTTATTAGGCACTGTAAATGGATATTGGAGTTCAGAGAAAATAAGATCTAGCATAAATACTGGCTTAATTTGTGTATGTTGAATGGGTTTACACCAAGGTTTGGCTTGTTTACTTTAAATTAGATACAGTATGGAAAAAGATTTATGTGATAATCCATACCAAAGGGCCAGTTACTAATGAAGACAATGGGAATTCTATGAGTAATTAAATTTCATCTAAGCTAATTACTGAGGTATTTTAACTTAGAAGTCTTTTGCTGCAAATATTGAAAATCCATTTATTTAACTCAGCTTTTACTTAGTTTGTTGCACTAGGTGATAGTAAACATGCGACTCTAAAGCCTTTCCCTCATGTGCTCTGTTCTCCTCTCCCTCCTACTGTGGGTGCCCAGAGGCACTTCCTTTCTACTTGAAATGCAGTAGAAAGCAGTCTTCTCTACATCTAAGTCCACAATAAAGCAAGACAGAATTCAGAGGGTATTTTACCTTTGACTAAGATAAAAACTGTTCTTGAGGAGAATGGAATATATCCTAAATCCTCTATTATTTTTCCAGTCATTCTTGCTATGCATATCTCCTGATATGTCATGATATATAAAGCTTATTTTAGTAGCATAAGACAGGGTCTTATGCGATGATGGCTGGTAGCAGGATGTCATGGGAAAGCACACTAAAATTGTATATAATCAGTTCAATATTGTATGGGAGGCAACTTAATGAAAAATCATAAATAACTAAGGATCTGATTCTACTTATATCTTGCATTTGAGCAAGGCTCAGATTTTTATTTATTTTCTAATGACATAATGATTGTTTTTCCATATTTTTGCAATGTAAGGATTTACATACTCCAAAACAGAACACAGCTTGTGTGCTTTCATTCCCATATAGACTCACCCCAAATTCTGTAAATACTTGATAGTGTTTTATTTACATCTTAGTACCTGCAACTTTTTCCCCAATCACTATTAGAATAGTGAGTAAACTTTTTATTCTGAATGCTTGATCTAAAACTGTTTGCTATGTGGTCTACAAGCTGCAGTATATTCTTCCCTGCAGTCATTTCTTCATGAGCATCACTAGTATGTTGTAAAGAATCTAGCTGTTTCCAGCTAATAATTAAAAATAACTTTCAGTGGTGTTGCCATCTGGTAGTGTATTGCCAGATACAGTATTTAAAAATAGCATTTTTTCTTAAACTTGGGAAGTTTTCTTTCTTTTTTTTTTTTTTTTTTTTTTTTTTTTTAGTAGAATGTCTAACTATTTCCCTGTTGTTATTCTACTAGACTACTCCAGAGGCCTTTTCTGACCAAATCTTTCCTTGGAAATCTATGATTTGACTCTTGACGCAGAAGGGATTTTTGTAATCCATCTGAAAATTATTACTGACCCAAGCACATCCTCTTAACCATGCTCTCCCTTCTTCAGTTTGTGGCAGTATATCTACTTTACCTATTTTTGTCTCACTAACATTTTGTGTTCTCTTAACAGTGCACTGTTTATATACTGTACTGTACATATCATCAGCATCTATTCTATCACACTTTTGTCATTCTCATAGCATTTTGCTATCTGCAACAGTGTTTCAGGTTTCACTGTCTTTACCAAAATACATTAAAAAAAATAAAAATCAATAAATGTTACTTCTGATAGATCAGGATTTATTTCCAGTTCAATTCAGGTGCTTTTTTTTTTTTTTTTTTTTTGCCATAACAAGACTATTGTTTTACGAATTCTGGAATGTTTCTTATTGTTTTGTCTATTTATAATTCTTTATTGTCCTTTCTCATTCAATTAGGTAAATTCTATAGGTTCAGTTTTGAAGGAGTTTGAAAACATTAACATTCTTGACTCATAATTTCAGTAAGCCATGCAGTCAGAGGCCCTGAAAATTCTAAGAGCTACTACACTTGGTATAACACCCCAAGGATCTCTGGGGAAGTATCTTCTTGAGAGTCCCAAGGATTGGTTTCTTCAGTGGCAATGCAGAGAAGCACTGGTGATAACACGGGGACCTCTATCCCTGCTGAGTTCTGTCCAACTAATGAATAGAAAAAATAGGATATTTTGTGGTGTTAAATATCCTATTTTTGTCTGACATTAGAGCTGTGGAAAATGTGTGAGAAGTTTCGTCAATGGAAATGTAGGCTTGAACCTGTATTGTGAAAATTGCTGGCAATGTTAATTTCACAAGTTAATAAGAAATGCTATTCAACGTGTTTACTACGCCACTTTTCATAAATAATTCAGAAATTGAAATTTCAATTTTCAGACTTCTCTGTAACACTTAGCCATTTATTCACCTTTCATCCCCTTTAAAAATCCAATCAGGTTAAGAGCATTTTAATGCACTCCTAATATGAGCATTACCTGGAATTTTAGATTAAAGTAGAAAAGATGTCCTTGTGACCATTATAAGTGATGTTCAAGGGTTACTCTAAGAGTGATAAAATTGGTTTCATCTAGCGTGTGTTTTGATTGAAATACTTTCCAATGTCAAAACATATCCTCCAAAGATCACCTTCAATGCTAGAAAGGCTATATAGTGTACTGTTTGACCTGCTTTGGAGACAGTTCAGTCAAACCAAATCATTTTAGCACTAGTAATCATGAAGACTGCAGCTCAGTATCTCTGAACAGAAGTGTGGTTCCTAATAGTTGCACGGTGAATATGGCGGTATGATCCCTGCAGTTCTTAGTTGCTGGTTTACATGCGGCAGGTGCTCAAATGTGGAATTGATGGGCAGCCATTTAAAACACCTAAGAAAAGTAGATACATAAATCCAGCTGTGCAGACTAGTCCGTTGTGAAATGGCTCCTACTAGTTTAAATTGGAACTCTGGCTTTAAGCAAATACTTCTTTCCTATAGACAATTAGAAACAGAGATGGAAACTAAAATGATCTATAACAGATAAGTGCTTAAAGTTATGATGCACAGGTTGTTCCTAAAGTTGAGTGCAGATGGAGTTCCTTGCTTCCTTTGCAGAAAAAGGGAAAGCAAAAAAGGCCTTAAATAGAGATCAGTGTGGAATGGCAACTGGTGGTCCACTTAATTTGTAAAGTGTAGCAATTGAAAAATGGCGATATGTTATTTGACATATTTGGATATTGAGTTAGTTATAAACTTTGAGCAATAAGTTAAAGTAGAGCTGTAATTGGGAGAAAAAATCTGTTGGCAGGCAAGTTGTGCGCAATAATGCGGAATATCAGTTAAATATACTTGAAGTTAGCTCATCTCTCCATGTAAGCTGTAATGGTAGCTCAAAAAGGTAACATCAGAGCACGTTTGTTTCTCTCTCTTTTTTTTTTTTTTTTTTTTTTTTTTGTCATAAGAATTATATCAATGCATTGCTTGGGAAGTACAAAAGTGTTATGAAACTGGTTTATAGCTAAACAGAAAGAACGTGGAGGTAAACTTATAAAATTGGTTTTGTGCTAAAATCCGTATTAGTGGTCCTTTAAAAAAAAATTAACTTGTTCAGTCTTACTCAGAACACTTGTAATCATAAAACTAAAAATGGCCAATTGGGTCATTTTAAGGACCTATTTTGGAAAGGGAAAATAAGAGGGAACACCTCTAAAGGTGGGATCTTAAAGATTGTATATCAGACATGGGAAAAGCAACAGCCCATTAAATTAAGGGGTGTCTTGAATTGACTTCGCTGGGACCTTCTCAGTAAATATTAACGTAACCTTACTTTAAAGTTATTAGACTGTAAAACAAAAACTAGGTTAACAATGTGGCCTTGGCTTGAAAGGTTTTTGATAGATTGTCACAATGCCTTCCCTTGTATTCATTGTATGTGACTGAACACATTAAGATGTAAAATTTATTAGTATAGGATAAATTCAAGTCAGTCATACCTTTCTGATCATCCCAAGGCAGTGCTGCTAAATCCCATGCCCAATGATAGTGTCAGTATTCCATAGACATGGTATCATATTAACAGGGAAATTATTTTGTTGCTGTGGAATTCAAAAACACCGAGTATATTTTTCATGTAGGAAAGTATCAGTATGTGAAGTAGGTGCATCTTGCCTTTGTAATCTTAGACCTAAGGCACTACTTCAATAACAGGCATATTTGTTACCATATGGAAATCTATTGCAATGTATACTTTATTTGAAGGGAGAAAGGAACCTGTCATTCACTAGTTGTAGAGAAAATACATTCTTCAGTTTCTAACATTCTCCTGTATATTACAAAAGCTAGTGAATGGCACTCTTCTTCCCCCTCCTGATGCAGAGCAATTCTGAAGAAATTTCAGCTTTTATTCAAGTATGTTATTTGCAGTTGGGCTTGATACAATTTTGTAGTGTCTGTTTTTTTGTTCTACTGGCTAAAAAGCTTGTCTTTCACGCTAGCCAGAGGGTGAGGGAAACTTTTTTCCTACTTCATTAGTGAGTGTCTTGTTCTACTACTCTCTACTGGATCAGCAAGGATGACGTTAGTATTTGAATGCTTGTTCACAGGAAATGCACCTCCCAGGTCCATTGTTACAACTGAAATATAAATATAGCAAAACTGTAGTTATGAATGATAATGTTAGAATTATATTGTCTAATACATTTGACATTATCACTAAGATGGGTCTGTGCTTTTCAGATAAATGATAAAAATATTTAAGTATTTGCACTGTACGGGATTTTGGTGATTGCCCCTTTGAGTAGTTATGACAAGCTTCATGTGTGTGGGTGGCAAATGGTGAGCTATTATAGAAATATTTGAATAGAGCAGAACTATATTGTATATTGGCAAAATAGCTAAATTTTCAAATCAATTTGCATTCATATTTCTATTTTGGTTGTTGGAAGTGCAAAGAGCAGAAAATCTTAATGAAAGCAAAACCTCTTGCTTGAATTAATATCTGAAAAAAAGATTTTTATTAGCAGACAGCTATTAAACATCAAATGAGAGCAAGTTTTTCAGACAAAAGTAAAAATAAAATAATGCATTAGTGTAAACAAATACATACAAACTATTTAGATTTCTTTTCCAGCTCTCTAAATCTGATTCTATTGAACTGTTGACTTGCAGCTTCTAGCTCTGATTAAGATAGCTTTGAAAGGTCAGATTACATACTTTATTTATATATGTTGGGTACAAAACTAATTTTAACCTGTTGAGTAAATATTTAACATGTACTTTTATTTCTCTAAGAAGTATATTTCATAAGTGTTGTGTTTAAAGATTTCTTCAGATAGATTCTTTGTCTCCTTCCACAAGGCAGTACTACCTTGAGACTTGATATTGTGTTATCTAATGTGAAAATAAACACAACTATTCTAATATGGAAATCAGAATATGCTGTGCTATTTATATATATGGAGGATTGTATTTCTTAATAGCAAAAAAATACAAACTGAGCCATTTCTAAGAACACAGAAATTACACTACTGAAATCAATGCCTTTAGTGGAACAAATCTGGGTTGCACAGTCCCTTCTGCTGGGTGAATGTGGGCAGTAAGGCCTCCTCATCACTTCCCTCAACTCTCATGGTTTAAAACATAGCATTTAAGTAAAACTGAAGCTGGTCTAGTTTACCTTGAATGCTTAAGGTATAAGCTGTGGAAATGTGAGCTGTTTCTTGAGCACTTTGTCCATTTGCTCAGCAATGAAAGGGCAAACAGCTGGGAGTATTCACCCAGTCAATCATCTCAATCAAATTGTCCCTTGGCAAGTGAAAGCCTATGGCTTCCTTATATATTTATTTTGTGCAAACATACAGGGTCCTCACCATTCATAGCTCAGAAGAGGTGAAACAGTTAAGGATCTAGCTGCCTTTAACCTTTGAGAACTCTATAATTCCTGTTGATATCTTCCAAAAATAAATAAATTATAGATACCAATAACTTGATTCAGTTGCTTTTATTCAAAATTATGAAAACATATCTGAATATCTGCCTCCAAAAATCTGTTGGATGGTTTTATTTTGCATGTGTTTTACAACCAGCCTACAATGTTCTATAGTAATCACATAAATGAAATGAGAGCCTTATGAACACACAAGTCAATATGGTCTACTTAAATCGTGGGAGGTTAATAATCACATTAGTTGAGGCACTCAGAATTCTTTACTTTTATTGTTCTGCTTTTCAAGATTTTTCTTTGGCTTTTATCTCTGATTACCAAGGTTTAGGTGTAACAGAGGTAAAGCTGTGAAAACAAAATACTTCATGTGATATATTTAATTTCAATAATATTTCTTTGGTACTTGCTTTGTGCCTACTGCTATAATACTGGAATCTGTCACACATTCAATGTGTTCCCTTCATAAGATTCCAGTAAAATGTGGAAGTACAGTGTGGCTCATTTTACAGGTGGGGACTGAGAAATGGAAGTTGTGTTAACACAGATTTTAGAAGGCATGCTTAGCTTGACTTCAGGACTCTAAGGCCAGCTGCTCAAGCCCTTTGAGTGTTCTGTAGGCTTCATCTGTCTTTGAGGACTTGTTCTTGATACTCATAGGCAAAACAAACTCAGCATAAGGGGAGATTAATGTAGTTTATTGTCTATTGATAACAGACCAGAGCAGTGAGAACTAAAAGCTAACAACACCCTTCCCTCCTCTGTTTACGCTTGGCTTGAATCTTGTCTCCAAGGAGTGCAGGGAATGGGGGATTAAGTCAATCCCTGACACTTTGTCTCTGCCGCTCCCTCACGGTCCCTCCCTGCCCCTGCTCCCCGTGGGATCCCTCCCACGGATGCCGTCCTTCTGAACTGAGCCTGCGGGGGCTGCCCACAGGCAGCAGCTCTCCAGAACTGCTCCCACACGGCTCCGTACCACGGGGTCCATCCCCCAGGAGCAAACTGCTCCAGCACGGGTCCCCCACGGGCGGTAGCTCCCCCCAGACCCCCTGCTCCTGCGTGGGCTCCTCTCCACGGGCTGCAGCTCCGGCCCGGGGCCTGCTCCTGCTCCCGCATGCGGCTCTCCATGGGCCGCAGCCTCCTCCAGGCCACATCCACCTGCTCCACGGGCTGGAGGTGGCTCTGGCCTGATGGGGCAGCTGCTGGGCTCTGCTTGCAGAGGCCACCCCTTCAGCTCTCCGGTTACCAAAACCTTGCTACGTAATTCCAATACAATTGTAGAATTTGTCTTTGATAACTGTACATAAATTATGCATAAACAATTCACTTGCATCAGGTTGACACTAGCTTTCCCAGGGCAAGGGAAAGATGTTATTGTACAATAATGTTTAGGAATGTGCTAAGAATAACTTAAAGAAATCTTTGTATTTTAATTTTTTTTCCACATGAGGAGCTGTCCAGGTTGCTTGCAAAATTTCTTTTGTACTCAAAACTTTGTTACTGCCTTCAGATCTCTGTAAGATCCGTTGCTTACCAAGGTAGAATGAAGCAGAGGTCTAAAGGTCTCTCTCACATATGCAGTCCCAAGACAGAAAGCATATGAGGGCACTCTTTCTTTTTAAAGACTTTTCTGAAGTAGAAAGGCTCTTGAAGTCATTGAAGTCAGATGTTGACCTTTGGATTTGTTATGCTGCCAATTATCTTTTCTTCTTTTCCCTTCCACGTGCCTGCCATCAGGCCATACAAATGCGTTGTCCCAAGTCTTGTTTGCAGTTCTGCTTCCATGTTAGGCATAAAAGTGTCAGATATAGACAAATTTCTGTACCAGTGGTTTGTATAAAAATATTGTGTTTACATTCATCTATGTTGTGCTAGTGAGAAACTCAAACTTGTGCAAAGGGAACGTGTATACCCTGACATGCTAATACTTCTGAAGCAATAGTTTTTTATCAAATATTATCTCATTTTATTCAAAGAATAGATGCAAGCAATTTGAGGTAGCTTGCATTTCTCTGTAGAAAAGAAAAAAAAAGACAATATTTATTTAAAAAAAAAAAGCTAAATAATTTCATTTGCCGTGATGAATGTTTGTTGACACGATATTTTATGAAATGAACCTCAAAACGAAGAGATTATCTAAAACTCTATAAACTGCTTTTTGTATGACATTATTCCAGATTATTTGTACACATTGCTACTTTTTTTGTATAAATTTCAGTGAGTTTACAAAGCATCTACAACGAATCATTCCCTTTTGAATTTCAGATGGCATCCAAGCTTGGTAACAGAAGGTACAAGGGATTAATATTTCGCTGCAAAACAACAGTTTGAGCAGGTGGTACTTGATGCTATTACACATACAGGTCACTTGGGAGAATGCTTAATCACTGAACTGAATATTAATTAGGACAGCTTTCTCAGCCAATTTTTTATACTTCTTAAGGAAGGGGGGAAAATAAAATACCAAAGTCTGGAGTTTTGAGAATTAAGCTTATTACTTGAAAAAACTTGCTGCGTGAGTTGGGATTCGTGTTTTTTTTTTTTTTTTTTTTTTTTTTTTTTTTTTTTTTAAGATGGACTCCTCTGAATTCAGGCTTGAAAATTTTGTCCAACAGGTCAACAAACACATGGTGTTTTCAAGTTGTAGGTTGTGCAGGTACAAAACAACACTTTATGAACCTTTTGGCTAGAAGTCCTTAAAATAAATATGGGATTGTTGTATTTGAGTTGAAATCTAAACTGCTGAGCAAAGCAAAAGGGGGGAAGAGCTGATTTCATTGCAATACCTGCAGAATGTAAAAGCTACTTTCTCTGACTTGGTTTTCCAAACAGCCATGCTTTGAGTAACTTCTAAATTATTCAGAATCTTATTTTAAATGGTAAGCTTGCAAGATGCTTTGATACTGTGATGATGAAACTTCATATTAATCACTTTGGGCCCTGCCTAGCACTGCCATGAGTAAAGTCCCCTGAGATTCAGAAACTTACCAGATCAGTTGGTGGAATTTCTTGGGGGTAACACTAGCTGTTACCTCCGTAGTGCCCAAAGGCAGGCAGCTGGCATGGATATGCTATATCAACATGCCTCTGTTCTACCAGTTGAAACTCCTTTAGGAGCTTTGTTTTTTCCCAATACCCTGCTCTGGAGCCAGTGTCTGTCACAGCTGCATGACAGTGATGAGCAGCAAGATTTTTGCTGTGTCCCAGGCAGAGGCACTGGGATCATACAGCCGTCTGGCAGAGCGAGTGCTTGGAGGCTCTTCTTAGGGAGATAAAGCACTTCACTCAAAGTGGGGAAAATAGCTTAAAAATCAAGAGAGTGAGGATTATTATGGGGAGGGCAGGAGCCCATGGTGAGGGTTTGCCCTGCTGGGCAGGCAGCTATCCTACAAATGCTTCTCTTTGCCTCCTGGTAAAGAGGAGAAAAATCTCCTTTTGAGAGAGGCAACTTCCCTCCCATTAGCTTCTGAATTCAAAGCCCTAGTCTTGGTCTTCCTCTCTGCCCCGCCACTGTTTTTTGCTATTGCACTTTTTATTTCTTAATGGTATGTTGTTTTGTATGGTATGTATGTATGGTATGGTACGTATGTATTTCTTAATGGTATGATTTATTTCTTAATGGTATGTATTTCTTAATGGTGTTGTCTACATGTGTTTTTAGGCTGGTTCTATTACATGGGTTTGAAGCCTGTGATTTCACCTGCAGCTGGACATAGTGTAAGAGCATACTGATCTTACGGCTGCGATTGTGTTGTTTGGTCTGTTGTGGAAAAGCTCATCCTCAAGCACCTGGCACAGGGGGTGTAAGTTGCTGGGCATGTATGCAGGGGAAAATAGAAACGTGGAACTAACCAAGCTTTGAGACAATGCTGGTGAGACTGTGGCTTGGCTTGCGCCCATGACACTTGCATCAGGAAAAGAAAGGGGGAGCAGAGAAAGATGATGAAGTAATATCCCTTGCAGAGCTGGCGCTGCCCGCAGCTCAGAAGGGGCATATACGTGCAGGCTTGTAGACATGTTACCAAGGAGGACCCCAGTGGCCCTTGTGACGCGTGTTGGTCCCACGTGTCATAATAACTACCAGATGGGAGGGGATAAAACTGGGACTCCCCAGAGGAGAGGGAGACAGTACTGAGGACAGTGTTGTCTCAATGGGGACACCCGTTTAAGCAGTGTGCCTGCCGACTCCTTCCTCCAGGAAAACAGTGATTGGGGAAAGCACTGTGCTCCTTGCTGGTACCCTTGTCATCGCCCTGGGGTCAGTGTGGATATAAAAAGCTCACAATGAGGTTTGCTTACATTAGATAGATAGGTATCTTGTCTGCTCCTTGCTGAGCAGAACTGATCAGCTTCAGCCTCCGCAATCTGATTAGAACACAAACTGGTGATGAGGATGGGGGTCTGGGTACCTAGAAAGGAGCAAACACTTGGAGGGATATGGTCAGTGGAGAGCACAGCTGCTCTAGGGCTGTGCCACCTGTAAGTGGGAAGGGACCTGTTGGGTAGTGATTCAGGTGTTCCCAGAAGATTTTGCTTTTGCTTGAGGCCTGGTGTTTTGAGTGTGTACTGTGAGCATACTCTGTTTGCTGAGCAGGGGATGTCTGTTGTGTACTATTATTGTGGTGTTTGTTAGCAAATATATAGGGTTAGGTATAGGCTTGCTTGCTTGAGCCATGAAACCAAAGGAGGGCAGAGAAGCTGCAACTCCCCAAATTGAGTATCTGGGATGGATAATGGAATAAATGGAAAACATGCTACTAGGTCTGTTCCCAGCCTTGGACAGGAACTGAACTAATGGAGATTTTAAAGTATTGGGAAGAATTGGCAGAAACCACACACACACACCAAAGATAAAGTCTGGCTGTATTGGGCAGGGTGAGCATGCGAGGCCCTTTTACTTGCCTATAAGGTTCAGGTAGGTGCCAACAGAGAATTGATAGAACAGCTGCATTAGAGCAACAGTTGCCAGAGCACGAGTGCTAATATTCTGCGGCAATGGGTGCTGTTGGTAGTAACTGAAGAGAAGGGTAGTACAGAGGGCAAGTGTGTGATCTTGGCAGAGCAATTCATGGTTGAGTTAGCAAATAGGAGACAGAAGGGAGAGCAGGAGGGGTGTTGTCCCTGGGTCCGGGCTCTAGTTACGAACCTGGAGTGGGACCCTGGGGAATGAACCTGTCTAGGCTTTTGTTGAGTTAAGCTGAATAAGGTATAGACCAAGCCCTGGTCGGCATGGTTCATCTCAGAGCCTCAACAGAACATATGGGTGACCCTGGCTAGTCACAGTACGCTGTTCAAAGGCTAGGATACTATGGGCTCGAGTCTTGCTACACTGCAGAACAGCGTTGTATGAACCTGAGTGACCATTCCCAGTCGGTATCTGCAAAGGTTCAGGAATTACAAGAATTAACCAAGATGAATGATGATGGAACCTATTCTGTGACTGGACATGAGGGTAGCTGTGGCTACAAAAACTAGTTGCTTGGTTGCTTTTTATGTGTAACTTTCCTATGTATTACATGCTGTGTTCCATGTCTATTGTCCCTGTTGTGATCAGTAATAGATTTTCTGTTTCAACAGTGTGTAGTATGGGTTGTGGAATGTCAGCATGTTCTAACAACAGACCACACAGTGGCATGTGTAAGAGCATAGTGATCTTATGGCTGCAATTGTGTTGTTTGGTCTGTTGTGGAACAGCTTGTCCTCAAGTGCCTGGCACAGGGGGTGTAGTTTCCCGGGCATGTATGCAGAGGAAAAGAGTGAAAAATGTGGAACTAACCAAGCTCTGAGACAGTGCTGGTGAGACTGTGGCAAGGCTGGTGAAACTTTGCGGCTTGGCTTGTGCCCATGATGCTTGCATCAGGAAAAGTTGGCCAAAGGGTAGCAGAGGAAGATGATGATGAAGTAATATCCCTCACGGAGCCAGTGCAGCCCCTAGCACAGAAGGGGCACATACCTGCCCATTTGTAGACATGTTACTAAGGAGCCTGGTGGCCCTTGTGACATGTGTTGGCCCCACATGTCATAATAGCTAGAGGGTAGGAGGGCATAAAATTAGGACACCCCAGAGGAGAGGGAGACACAGCACTAAGGAAAACGTTGCCTCAACGGGGATGCCTGTTTAAGCTGACTCCTTCCTCCAGGAAACCAGTGACTGGGGAAAGCACTGCGCTCCTTGTTGGTGCCCTTGTCATTGCCCTGGGGTCAGTGTAGAATCATGTATGGAAATAGCTCACAATGTCACGTGACTATCAAGTCATGATTGCTGAAGTTGAGGAGTATATGATTGGCATGGATATAATCTGAGGAGGTACACTAGAAATAGGATGCACCCTTCGGGCACGTGGCACCACACGATGGCTATATGTGTGAGCAGTTTGAGTACAGAAAGCACCTGAGGAGGCTCACGTTCCGGTTGCTGCTGAGGTAGTTGTGCAAAGCCAGTACAAAATTCCAGGAGATGAGGTTATACAGACTGAAACATGGCTTGTTATGGAAGGAGACAATGGCAGCAGTTAGCTGGCAGAGTTGATCACAGCCTGGCAGGTAATTGCTGCTATCCCAACCATGTTTGCTATTTAAATACAGATTAATGGTTGTATTGTGTTAAGGTTGTAGCCTTAACAGAGGTGGCTAGTTACATATGTTGTGTGCTACTTGCAGAGCTCAACAAATCAGCTTCAGCGCCTGGAATTTAACTAGAACAAATATTCTGATTAGTTGCTTTATTGCCTTTCAGACTTTTCAGGTATGCAGGTAAAACAGGGTATACTGGAGGAGATGCTCCTCACTGTTTTTTAAAAGTGTTTCTTTTCTGAGGCCTGTCAGCATCATAACAATGCTTTGTCATGTTTCCCATTGCATGTGGGAGAAAGGATAATATCACATTTGCTACTGTGCAGATGAATGGGCATTTTTCCTTATGTAGTGGTATGTTCTGTGAGACTTGTGGTTTCCTCATTAAAATTTGTAAGTGAAATTCAAATTTTGTGTGTTTTGCTAGTATAGTCCTTTGAATATGAAAACACTTGTCTTTAAAAAATTATCTCAAGTTTATTCTGTATTCATAAATATTTCTGGAGGGGAATTTCATTATTTTTTTTCAGTTCAAAGATGAAATTTGAAATATTAACTAATATTTGACTTAAGCAGTAAGCTGGAGGAGGTATTTTTTTGTTGTTGCTTGCTTGCTTCTGTGAACACTTACCCAAGTGTGAGATATCCCAAGCTGAACGCAGGCTAGCCGAAACAGATCTTGACAGAAGACAAGCTGGCTTGGTAATGAGTTTGATTCTGAGTTGGACCCTACCCAGACATAAAGAATGTGATCCATAAGATACTCTGTCAAAAATACTTGGGATAATAAGATAATGTAGTGGTATAGCAGCTGGGGTCAAGGTGAAATATTCTCTTGATTTTTAGGGTAGATCTAGATAGATGGGAACATGTGGGAAACTGAAGCTAGGAGTAGTTCTTTGAAGGAAGCACCAAAGTTAGCTGATGCTTAGGGAACAAAACTTAAGTATTAGTGGAGATGAAAATGGTGGATGTAAGGTGGCTAGACTGAGGAGGGCAGGATGGTGAACTAAAAACCTCTAATAGAAGATCAAGGTGATGTGTCGAAAAAATGGGGATAAGGTTAGAGTAGAAGGAGATCTTGCAGTTTTAATAAGAAGTAGAAAATTGGAAAAATGAAATTTGGGAAGGGAAAACGACATGATGCATAATAGTTATGGGGTGGAAGACAGTATGTTGGGGGATATGACTTTTTTGAAAATTCAGTTACTAAAGGAGCAAATTTTCATCCACAACCTAGAATACACTCCATGTTCTTGACTCTTCTTACCAGCAGAAGTGTGAAAACTTTCTGGCCAGCTCTGTTCCAAAGAATGAGCTGCATGGACAGAGGGTAGCAATGGCTGCCTTTTATTCCCCTAGCCCAAGGCAGAATTGCCTGTTTACTGTATCAGATTTTATAATGTTACTAATGGACAAAGCAGTCACAAAGGTTATGGGATTAGTTTTTTGCTTCTGAGAAGCAAATAAGGATATCACATGGAATAATAAAAACCATTAAAAGAAAAATGTAGAGTTCATAGTCAAAAACAGTTAATGACTTGCAACAGAAGTTTGCCTTCAGTTGTGTGCTATACAGTAGTTCTTAATTATGTTAACCCATGCAATTTTTAAAATTGCTTTTTGCAAGTATTCTTCCCGTATACAGTTTGAGATGGACTGGGCTTGCTTAATGAACAGATGTTCACTGTTTTGTACAACATGTGGCCTCAGGCCTTATTTTCCTGCATTTTATTCAGACCCTTACTCTGAAGTCAGAATTATTCATTTCCTCAGGGGCTTTTCATAGTGACTATCACTGTGATACCTGAATAACTTCTCCCAAAATAATTAATTTACCTTCACAACACCCTTGAGCTGTGCAAGGTTTATCTGTCTATAACAAGTAACCAAAAAAGACGAATGAAATAAAGATGAAGTATCTGCTTTATTTTCAGAGTGCCTAAAGATATCCAAAATACTAAGGGCACTTCTTTGTTAGTTTCTTCTTACATAAGGAACATTAAACTTTGCTGGCAAAGTACAATTTCATCTGCCTTTTTTCCAAATTTAAGTGCTTGTTGACTTAGATTCTGGGGCATTATCTGGAGAACCTGCAATTTTATTTATTTATTTATTTCTTCAATTGTCTCAGAGTTTGGTTTGTGATTCACTTAATGTCCTATGCACTCTCCATGAGGATTAGAACTTCAGCACAAAAGTAGTGTTTACCATGACATAACTTGCTGATTTTTCCTTTCTCTTCTACTTTTAAACTTTGGCAACCATTTAGATGGATGTCCTACAAATGAATGTTCTTCAATAGCTGTTGTTTCTAAAGTTGGCTGGATCTGTGCACCAAGTGAAGTATTTTCTCAGGGAAGGAATTACTTATAACTGCATCGTTAATCAACCTGCTTTTAAAAATGAGGGAGCTGAACTTTGGTTAAGGTTGGTCTTTGGTCTGTTACATTTATTTTTTTCTTAATTGTAGTTTTTGAAGCTTTAACGTTTATATTAGAGTATTTAATATATATTGCATAAATAGTGATCTATAAAATTATAAGGGAGCAAGAATAAGTGGTCCTCAGACTCTTAAATGGATTAGGACTTAAGAGATATTGCTTATAAGGCAATAATTTTATAATACATTTTTGTCAGTTTTAATAATTTTTTGTATACTCAAGTTTTGATATGAAAGAAAATAAGTGAAACTTGTCACTTCTCTCAGAAATACTTAAGATTAAGGAATAATTGCAAATTCTGGAGATGAACAAGGGATTTTGTTACAGAACAGCTATTGAGCAGAAGTATTTATTAGAGATGAAGCATTTGTTACACAAATACTGTTGACAGGTGGATTTTTTTTAATCCAAAGAGAAATAAGAATATGCTGTTTGTTACTGAAGGGCTGAGCATTCAGACCACTGTCTATAAATAAATAACTTTTGAAGTTTAAATATGAAATGGATACTCACTTATGTTGTACCACCACAAGCACAAAATAATCTTTCCATATAGATTTGCAGCTTTTCTTTAATTTCCAGACACCTCTTTCTTTTCTACTTAATTTTGATATTTTTCGTAGGCATTAGAGGTATGCTGACATACTACAGACAACTAAGGAATTAGGGTATTATTTTTTGTGGTTGGAGAAGGGGGAAGAGTACCTTGGAATACATGATCTACTCTTGACAGGATAGTACATTCCAGATCACATGAAGTTCATAAAATGATAAATCTGAACTATGCTTTTGCCTTAGAGTACCAATTCATTACTAACCAATCAATAAGTCATATTTGAAAGCCTTTGGGAAATAATTCCTCTCTGCATCTATTGAAACATACAAAGTTAGATCTGAAATGAAAGCTTCAACATTTATATATACAACATTGTAAGTAGTTAAACGTCAAGGTTGCTTGACAAGACTTATTGATTGTATCCAGACAACTGGAGTCCAGAATTCACTCTCCTCTTGTATTACTTGTGAACACCAAAAGTGATAGCTCTCTTAGGATATTGCTCTAGAAGGACTCCACAATTACCTCACATGTAGAACAGTTCTTAAAACTATTCTACTTCATATAAAGTAATTAAAAATATTTATTGGGCTGTGATGTCAAGTAAAGATGATAATCTACTTGCTTGCTTTTTTCTTAGGAAACCTTAACTTTCAGCCCATTTTGATGACTGTTTATTTTTATTTATTTTTATACAGTGCTAGTAGTATTTATTTATTTTATCTCTTTCACTCTGCTTATATATTTAAAGGGTTGGTACTTTTTAAGCTTTTGAAGTGTTTATGTGCCTAATATCTGAGAATGGAATTCTGACCTACAGGAATGAACCGGAAACAGGAATGGGTTTTAACATCTGGGGAGGACAAAAACTGCTTCTCTTATTATAGGTTCCCATTAGCTATACCTGTTAGCATCCCACTCAGAGTAGTGGTTGCTAAGGTCTATGGCTCTGTTGTTTGTTTTTCTTTTTTGAATGTCAGAATACTTAGTTTTTTCAGAGCTGTCTACAAGGCACTCATCAAATACTAAGGCCTACCAGCAATGAGTGTTTTAATGAGTGCCGTTTGCAGACTTTTAATGTCTCTGTGCCTAATGCTCCACATATTGAGAGTTTTGTTGTGTATCTGTGAGGTAATAAGATGCCCAGATGCTACACTGGGGACCTGGTATGATGAGATAAGAAACTCAAAGAGTGCCTGGGGAGTGTGTGGTGCCTGCCTTTTGCAGAGAGGTCAGACCCTGTACTCTAGAGCCATTGGGACCCTGTGGGTGGTGGGGTCAGGGTGAACTGGTCAAGAAAACTCGTCATAACTCTCCTAGGAGGAGCTACTGTGCTGCTACCAGGATGATCTAGGTTCTGAGACATTTCTCCTTCAATCCTAAAAATTCAAGAATACATTTTTTTTATTATTATTATTTTTTTTTTTTCCCTGCCTTGGTGTTAGGGCTTTGGATGTGTTGGGGTAGGGGTTGTCTTTGTCCAAATCCCATTCAAGCTCCTCATCTTAGAGAAAACAACTAGTAAATTTTTAATGGCTTTTGCAGTACAATTTTGTTTCTTCAGCAGATTGGTCTGCTCTCTCCGTCTCATTCTGCACAAACCTGCACTGATATACTCCTCCCAGTGGCTGAACTTGACCAATTTTTTAAGAGTTGTGCTTCCTGGTGTGAAATAGGGAACCATGGCTAGCCCGTGGGTCAAAGATCTCAGTTAGTGGCAGACTGCACTGTTTATTTGATGCTTATCTTCTGAAAGAAACACCTTTTGGGCTCTTCATAAGCCAGGCAGAAGCTGTCACTTCTCAGAAAGCTGAGCTGCCAGTATAAAAGCACTAGCATTACACTACTAGGGGAACTTTGCTTGCTGATCTCTCATTAGTGAAATAGCTTTTAAGGTTAGGGGCTGGGGGGAGTGAGTGCTTATGAATAAAGAAAGCCTTAATTCATAATTCATTCTGTGCTTGGATCTCATGGATTTCAGCTTGGAACAGCACAAGAAAAGGCGAGGACAGGGAGGAGACATGAATGGTACCATATGGGTTGCTGGAATAGTGCAGAGCAGTCGTGGGTGGGGAGCATTATGCCTATTTAATAACAAAGACACTATGCTAGTACATAGGGAACATGAAAATAGCAGTTCACGTTCTGCTTTTTTCTCTAACTGAAGCTGTCTTTTGAACGACTGGGTATGACAAGGTCATGATCTGTGTGTCTTGTGAATTTGACTGATCTTAATGACCTGTAGCAGGGCAAGCAGAAACTGTTGCTGTCAGAGGAAGGTTATTCAGAACCCCAGAAAGAGTTAACAGCGTCTAATATTTACGAATACAGTGGTGAAGTTGCTGACATGACATAAAAATGTGCAGTGCATTACTGGAGCTTGTAGAACGTGGCATGGCTGCCATGCCTCATCGTTAGCTCCTGTGGTGCATTTCTAATTTGAGGGCAAGTCAGCAAAATCCACTGATTCTTTGTGTGACTATCTGCATTATGTGCATGAGAAATATTTGCTCTCATTCAAGATGCCAAACAGAGTCCACTGACATGTTGGTAGTGTTTTTTTTTTTTTTTCAAATGCTGAAAGAACAGTGGTCAGAGTAATGATTAAAAAAAAAAGGGGGGGGGGGGAGGGATTTGTTTCAATTCCCCCAGTTGTATCTGTGCTACAGAAAGTGCTGTCAGTCATCTGTGACCAATACATCTGGAGGTGACACTTTCAGTTGAAACATTTGGGAAATATAAACAATGATGAAAGCTCCTAGGAGAGAAACTCTTTGTCTGTGCCTTTGTATTTTTTCTAGCATACTGAGCTCTGTATGGGATGCTGCATGTTATAAGTAACAGGACAGAAGACAGGCTTTTAAGATGGAGTTATTTATAATCTCACAATATGGCAGTACTCATTTTTGTACAAACTAATTATGAAATTCAGTAAATTTCATTTTGTTATTTCAAAATGCTGCTATTAGATAAACATTTTCAATTATATGTATTCTACTAAAATATATTTTATAATTGTAATCTGGCAGTGCTACTGTATTATTATCATTAACTATTTACTGTTTAAATTCTGCCCTTTCCCAAGCTGTTAGGTCATTTTTTACAATTACTTCAGTGCAAAGATTTTTGTTCTACTTTCTGATCCTATGTCTGCAATTCTGGAGATAACCACTGGATGGAAGCATTTCATTTTAATTAATATGGAGTTGAAAAACCTTGCTGTATGTGACTGAAATATGTTCTTAAGGAAAAAAAAAGCCTTTTATTAATGTTACTGTTAATGTCTGATTTAAAAATATAAAATAAGGTTTAACTAGAGAAATTTCTGCTTCCATGCAGCTTGCTTCTATCAGTTTAGAATGATCAAGAAGAGAATCTTTTCTTTTGCCATCTGCAGTTTAATTATTTTATTTGGAACAATCGGAGTTGGAAAACAGACAGAATTAAATTATACTTCAGTCATGAGTCCTTATAAGAAAGATACATTATGCAGTGGCATTACCCAGCAGAATGGGAAGCCAGAAGTTTTTCAAGATTTAACATTGGCAAAAAAGTGGAGGAAAAAAAAATGGCAAAAGCTTCTACTTTGGGAGATGTTAGGCTAGAAGCTTTTAAGAAGTCATGCTTCAATTACTCTGATTAATTGAAAAGCAAGTCTGTAATTAAGGCATTATTTTTTTTTTTTCCTCCAAAATCAAGTTCAAAATTAATCTAGAGCTAAGAGTGTTTTATTCTCTTGTCTCTCACTTTGACTGGTTGAGCATGATGCTTGCTGTCTCAACACTGTGCTCTACATGTGGGACCTCTGGAGATGAACGTGTAATTACGTCTGCAGTTTTAATTCAAAGAACATGCCACTATATCTGTAAACTTCAGTGGATTTGTGTAATTTCAAATCCAAACCAAGATGTTCTTTGCATGCTAATGGTAGCAAGAAGGAATTACAGTAAAAAAGCTGCTGTTCTGATTTGCTAAAGAGGCATTTTGCTTAAATACTAATGGTAACTTTGTGTGTCAGTTAGGGCAAAACAAATCCTTTTTTGCCCCTCTTGAGGGTAAAAACATATAAACAACTAATTGTGGTGCCATCCCCCAGGTAATAGCGGTCTAATCTAATTGCAGCCCAAACTGTAATATTTGAGCTAGATTCCTGAAGTCTTGATTCACCTTGCCTTCATGCTGGGAGGGCTCTTTCTTCCTTTTCTGCTCTATGCTGTACTGGTGAGATTGGAAGACAAAGGAACGCAGCCTGTAAATTTTGTGATATTTACCTATTTATTTAAAGAGAGGAGCAGACATTATGGTGTACCATAGAATATGAACACTACCACTTTTTGACTGGTCCATACCTGTTTAATAATGCTAAACAGCACTGGCTAAGCTGACTCTGAAAATGGAAGCACGCTTGCACCCTTTCTAACAAAGCAAAAATATTTAAGGAGCACAGACTGAAAAACTTCAGATGCACAAACAGTCTTATTTAATCTGGAAATCCTTGATGGGTGATTCTTTAGTTTGTTATTACAATGTCTGTAAAGAACTGTACATAGACTACTGAAATTTTGCTTGTATTACAAAAAAGTTACCAAATTTGTAAAAATGATGCCAAAGTTAGGCTAAATATTTAAACCCATCATCTCTTTGGAATGAGAAGAAAAAAGAGCACCTTAGAGGCAGCCTTCATTTGCTGGAATTCGGAAGATTGGCCAGCCCTTCTGGGGTAAGGGTGGGAAATGTCCAAAATGCAGAGTGAAGCAAAGGATTCTGTGTGCTTCTCAAAAATGAATTGATGCTGTTTTCATTCTAGCAATGAGTGATGGAAGTAGTCGATGGCTTAGTCCAAGTGTGTACTCAGATCTGTAGCTGTATTACAGTACTTTGTGCATTCTGTATACAAGAAGTGCCTGATGCAGGATTGAAAAAGATTTCCCTGGCAAAAGATACCAGTTTCTTTCTTGAAAATACCTTTTTCTTAATTCTGTATACATTAAAATAGTTTGGTGTTCCCCTCTTCTTATTTATTTGCTCAGTGTCCCACTTCCTGCTGTTTCATAATGCTGTTTCTCCAATAGTCTTCCGGTTTCCAGCTTGAGCCATTGTCATGGATAGAGCAAAGCATTTGTTTCAGTCTTCTCCAGCCTTGCTTTTCAGATAGTTTAAACCCAACAGAAAACAGTTGATTTTCCTCTTTAGATTAAGTCTGCTGTTATCTATTGTTTGCTATGGCTTGAGTGTGAAGTACTGACTAAGCTATTTTTTATCAACTCACCCCAGTGATTATCTTAATTCATTTAATGAAAGATTTCACAAACTTAGTCGCACTAGTTTTGATGATTTGACAAAGACAACTATTCAACCCCTTAGTCAAAACAAAACACACACAAAAAAAAAAACAACACATTTTTTCTGATAAGTAACTTTTTTTTTTTTTTTTCTGAACGTTTGTCTCTTGCATTCATTTAGTCTTTCTCTGACTTCTGCTGAAAAAATACATGCTTTCTTAAATTATCACTACAGATATTTGGCACATTATGATATATCCACCTAGATACTGCTGCTTCTGGTTCTCTATAACTTTCTCATGTATCTGTTGCCTTATGTGTTTGTTCTTAGATGGCTCTTGGCTTAATACATGCAATAAAACACTGGCTAGCACCTGAGGAGGGGAACCTCAGGTGGAAGCCTTTCCTTGAAGGACTGCCAGCATGAATTCTTTTATATTATTGACAGTCATGCTGCTGGCATCTGTCTTTTGCAGATTCTGAGCTTTCCAATCTGCCCTGTCTCATAGCTCCTTACCTGCCTCACTCCTTGCAAGTAGGCTACCATGGTGTAATTAAAAAATTCAGGTAGTGAGAGCATCAGAGATAATTAGATTTTTCAGTTGTTGTTTAAGCCTAATTAGCTGTTAACTTGTTAATTGGTGAAAATTCCAATATCAGATTTTTGTGCTGCCAATTACCTTGATCTGGTATTTTAACACTGACACGGGTAATATTGGCAGACTGGAACAATTAAAAGTAGAAGCAAGAATAGTACTTGAATAAACCATAAAATCAATTACACTTTTTTCATTACTCACCCCGCACTTCAACAGTAATAAGAACCGCGTGTGAATTGTTACACGTATGGGAAGCCTGATTATCATCTGAGTATATGATCAAACTTAATAAGTAGGGATTGGTGTAAAAGACCCTTAAGAGAGGGTCTAGTAAGAGTATGTGCCACACTTAAAAGGGGAGCCAGAGCTGCTCGTTTGGGGATTTTTGGCTGCTGGAGAGTTGCATGTTGGGTCAGCTTCAGAGCACAGATGCTCAGATGCTGGGTGATAGCTGTGGTGTTGACCAGGTGGTGGCTGGAGTACCTGAGCACCTTGTTGGTCAGAGGCAGGTCTCCCTGGGAGAGTCAGCAGTGTACAGTAAGAGGGCAAAATGCATAATGTAAAATAATGCAGAGTTGTCATTAGCATGAGGTATTGCAATAGCTTGGGTGGGCACATATTTGGGGTTATGACTGAATTTTAAAATACATAATCCAAAACGTTTCAGAACTACATGAATTTTCTACACTTTTATTTTTATTTTTTTTGTATGGAGTTGAGGTGGTGGGGTTTTTTTTTGTTGGTTTGTTTAGCTTTAAGGTAGAAACATGTTCTTGTTGGATAATATTGCTGAGCCTGTTCTCTCTCTTTCTCCTTGCTTTTCTGTTTTATTCTTTGTATTCGCTTTCACTTTTCTTCTTTTTACTTTCTTGGGCTCATCTGTTGGTTTCTATTTTCTTATCTGCTGTTTTTCCCTGGTCACCATATCTGCACTGTCTACAGTAGTCTGTGTAAACTTGTCCAAGTAGTATTTCCTTTGCATCACAAATGTTTGCTAGGTAGACGTCTGCTCCTACTATTGTCTGCCCACGTACTTCACAATGCATCTGGGCATTAAGGGGGCACAATGGAAGCACTGTGCGTGCATTTTGTAGGAGACAGGGATACTAGTATGTAAATGGTAGCCATGATCTATTTTGATCTTCTTTTAGGGATATAAAAGAATTAGACAAAGGAGAATATCAAAGGTTTGTCAGAATGTGTGAAATGCTGGCTGAAATCAAACAGGGTAAAGCAATATAAAGGAGGAACACAGAAGGGAAATGGAAAGTGTTGAAAGATGAATAAAAGGCCGCCCACAGGTTATGCGTGTCATATAGCAATAAATACAGTATGAGCAGAGCAGAGAAAAAAAGGCCAAGGTAGATGAACAAGTATGTACAAAATGCAATCACAGATAAGGGGCGGGGGGAGGTGAGAGGTATAAAACATCAGATCCAAGAAAAGGCTGGGAGGAATACAGAATGAAGCTGAGGGAGTGTGGAAATGTATGAGAAAGCAAAGGTGGAAGATAAAGACTGACCTTATTTTTAGAAGAAGAGTTTAAGATTAAATCCCTTTTCCTTACCCAGGTGTAAAGGGAGCAGCACGGCTCTGGAGACCCCCGAGGCAGTAGGAGCTGTGCTGGGTTGCAGGGCTGTGGTGCCATGGCTGTGCCAGGTGGGCTGGGCTGGCACGGGAGGGGGGCTTCTGGTGGCTGCAAAGGGTCCAGCTGAGCAGAAGCGGTGAGGTAGGACAGCTCGGTACCGAGTCCCTGACCGAAGGGGTAATCCACAGGCTCCTTTGAGGTACCCTGTGGGGCTGGGAGAGGGTACAGAAGGCATTGGTAGATGCACTTCATTCCAGAAGCAGGTTAAAAAGCCAAGTCCTGCCCTTGGGAGATGTTTTCCTTACCATTATTTAAGAAGCAGACTTTGTGACAGGCAGTATGTACAAATGAAGCAGTAGGCCACCAAGGTGCTGTGATGTGGGGCTGCTGGACCCTCTCAACGTCCCAGGGCAGCCCCAGCCCCATGGCGGGCAGGGCCGAGGTGTGGGGTGCCCAAAACTGGGATTTGAGATGGGCCTGGCTCCTGGGCCTGGCTTCCCCTGCTACCATGGCTACTGGGACGTCTGCTTGCAGTTATGTTTTCCTCACCTGGCAGTTAAAGGTATCTCAGTACACTTTTTTCTGAATTTAGTGAGCAGGAGCTGGTACTTGGACAGAAGCATTGCCAGGCAGGATTTAGCTTCTCAGGGAAAAATATGGTCACTGCTCTTCAAATGCCAGCCTCTGCTTAAGGAGGGTTCTCTGCTTCCACGTTGGAAAACACATTTTTTCTCCTCTCTCCTTGGGTACAAATCACTATCTTAATTGAGGATACCAGAATCCCTCAGATGTGAAAGCAGATAAAGTATAAACCTGAGCTGGTTGTTTTACCTCTATTTAGGTCTCTGCAGCACCTGCAGTGGATATGCACCCACAAAAGAGATTATCTCAGCTTTTCCTTAGCCTGTCCTTGCTTTAATTTTCTACAGATCAACCCTGCCCCACTTCCAAACGAAATAGTTATTTAAGACTGAACTGAAAATAATTCTTAAGGAAAATTCTTATGGTATAAACGAACACTGAAAAATCAAACAACAACAACAAAAACATATGGGAATGATTTAGGTGCCTTACAACAGGTTGACCGCTCTGACACACGTTGGGGTGATGGGGCTGAAGTCCTTGCTTTGAAGTGAAGCATTTGGTGGTCTGGTCTGTGTAGTTCTTTTCAGCTTCCCTAATGCTTTATATATATATATATATATATATATATAGGTGACCCTATATTGATTTTTTCATTTTTTTTTCATTTTTTTAATACCCTGAAGTATCAAGATTACCTTCTTTATGTGAATTGATTTTATTTATTTTGCAGTTTCCTTTCAAAATATTTAGGATTATACCTATAAATACTTCCATACTGCTTGCTCATTGGAGCAGGGAGCTTAACACATATGCTTCATAATATTCAGCCGGTCACTTTTTCTAGAGTTTTCTTTTGTGAGCATTGGTAGCTTTGTCTATATGCTTTATCTTTCATGAATCTTGATGTGTTTGTATACTAACGTGACCTGTAGTTCTCACACTGTAGGTCCCCAGGTAAATGACTGCCATGGATTGATGAACAAGGTCATTCCAGTAACAGTTTCCAAAGTTAAACTGACAGGTTAAAGTCATTCTGTGCATTTACTTTCACATAACACCCAGAGAGTGTGCAGGAGGGTCAAAAAATAGCTGAAGATGAACTATTCCCAATGAAAGTCCATACAAGCCTTCTTGGTTTAGGCAAAGAAGGTATTTTAGATTGTCTTTTTGAGAATATATAACAGTTACACAGTTACACTCCTGTGCTTTTAAATTAGTTTGTTACACTGTAAATCAGGGGAGGAAAGAAGTCTTGCATGGCCCACCCCACCACCACTTGATTATAGTCTCAAATATACGGATAACTATGCAAACAGCGATGAAACTACTGTTGAATTGTTGGTGGGATTTTTAGAAGACCTAGAAGAAGAGTGTGGGCATTGGGATTTCTGCCAATATATTTACATTAGGAGATATGGAGCATAAAATTCTGTAGTGGGCAATTCTTCCCACTGCTTCAGTTTCCTAAGATTATGAGAATTTGGTTAATGTTCTGAAATATAAACATCTATGCTATGGTTTGATCCTTGAATGTTTGCTTTAAATCACTACTGTGGCACTGCCAGGTTATTCTATTGAAATTTGCTCTGCCTCTACCTTTCTGCAAGGGCACGCTTCCCTGCAGAAAAGGGTCCCTAGAGCATAATACCTGAGGTTGACATAAACCAAAGCAAGCAATAAGTGGAAGGTCCAAAACATATGCAAATGGTGCTTTCAGCTTCTCTTGTGTTGACTTTTAGCTGAAAGTGAGTTCTGATTGTGGAGTTTAATCCATCTGATACTTTTTGTCACATGGTTAGTATTTATAAAACATAGCAACTTGACTTTTTATTACAAAAAAGAAATCTTAAAAGCTTCTTGAAAAATCACGTGTAGTATTTCTAAAGTAGCACAATCAATCGGAAGGTCAAATTTGTGGAATTGCCTACCATTTTAATCCAATCCACATGTGCAATAGAAACAAGCAAAATAAGCTTAAAACTCTTTCAAATATTTTATTACTAGGTACTTTATAACAAAAGTAAGAGGTTAACAACATGTGCATTTTGGAGTAATTTTTATATATTTTGTCTGAAAACCTTAGAAGTATTTATTTCTAATAAATAGTCATAACAACAATTACAGTGTACTATAAAAGTGCAATTTATTTTACACTTGGTAATGCAGGATGCAGTCGAGTAACACTAAATAAAAACTAATGCAGTGAATATGGCAGAGTACTAACTGTACATTTAGATGATTGTGCTATTAACCTCTTCTATATACCCTTGCTAGTTTGAGGGCTACTTTTTATTACTGTGATAAGTGGTAGGGACTACTATTAGCATTATGAGATAAGTAGCAGCCACCTGATTCAATTTTGCCATCCAAACTGTTATGAGAATGACATATATAGTCTTTAAGACAAAATCAATCTTGTTTCAGAGGGCCAGCATATATGGCTTATGACTACCTGAAGTCCTACTTAAGCCTTATTTTGGTGTTTTATTTGGCAGATTTTTATACAGCAATTAAGCTCAGATTACAATATTATGGTTCTGCCTTGTTTGTTTTCTTAACTGTAGTTCTTTTCCTGTGAAGTTATTCTGGGAACATGATATTTATGCGGTTCAGTGATCACAAGGTGCTGTTGAAGCTGTACATAGCGTAACCCTCAACTATGCTCCTTCAAATACGTGCCCAAGAGTTGTTATTTAAATAGATGGTACTAAGTTCGGTGATAAGATATTTTTGCAATCTAAATATGTTTTTGTAGAAATTAATCTCTTTTGTATCTGTATGGTCTCTTTAAGCTTTTCTTGAACTGTATAATAAATTTAAGTCAGAATATGGGTAGTGGTAGAATAGTCAAAGCAAAACTACAAGTTTTGTGAAATGTCTTCTAAAAGAGAACCATCTTCTCAAAAGAGAAGTTTTAGCTTCATTTCTTACTAAAACACACAATTTCACAAAGATTTGAGTGGTACCAAAATCCAGAAAACGTTTCTTAGAATTTGTATTCTGTTTGTATTCTTCAACCAGAAAATCCATTTCTCTGTCAAAGGTTTTCTTCTGCTTTGATTTTTCCAAGAACTAATGTAGAATGAGTTCTCACAAAAGAGTGAGTGAGTGCTAGTTATTATCTCAACAAAAGAGTGAACATTGCACTAATCATTTAATAAATCAATTGAAAAAATTGGTATTCTCCTGTAAGCTTAATATGCATTTCCTTCATCTGAATACAAATTGAAATTCTAAGAATTTCAATTTTTAATTCCATACTTGTTTTCAGAAACCTTGTTTTTCCCTTTGATATGCTTGTGCTTCATTTTGATGCAGGAATAGCCTCTTCATTTTGGTTAGGTTCAGATGTCTAATGAATTTCAATAACTTTTTTCCCCAAATGTGTTTAAAGACTGTGTTACTTGTATTATGAGAGCTGTAGAGATCCAGCTTTTATATATCTCTTCATATTTAGTACTGTGGACAGTGGAGCTAATGAGTATTTCCCTGACTTCTGTTCTGAAATTGGATTGTCTGTTGTCTAGCAAGATGCAAAAAATGATGATTTTTTTTCTTTTTTTCTATAGTAAGGATCTTCCCAACATTTCTTGCTAATGTGGTTCTTCTTGTATCTAATCTGGGTCACGAGAATGCTTCCTTCAGTGAAGTCACTCACAGAACCTCTCTCTTCTACGTAGATGTACGCTTTCTCAGAAGCAGTATTGATCCTTCATGAGTGCTTATTCTTATTAAAACTCCAGAAGCCTTAAATATTTTAGTGATGTCCGGCATGTTTCAGGTAGATTAACCTTATACTCTGAGGCCAGAGACAGCATTTTGCTGTCACACTTCTTCCATATTTTGACAACCGAACAGGACTGTTACCCACTGGCCTCTAAAAGACAGGTGGTCTTGTAGGAAAGTGTTTGGAAAAGCCAAACAAAGTGGAGAAAGGGGAAACACCTTTCAAGAATGTGTGTGCCTTTCCTGACCATAGTGTCCATCACCACTTCATGCTCTTCACCATCCATGTTTTGCTGAAGAGAAAACTTGAATCATTTTAAACCACTGTAGCATGCTTACATGCATCACTGTTGCATGTTTCAGCTTCATTGAAGCATGTACAGACTCTGAAGTTCCTAATAATACAAACAGTGTAAAAGAAAATAACTTTTATCTGTGCAAAGATAAAAATCCAAAATGCAGTCAAGACTCAGGTTATTTCAGAGGATGTGTTAGGAATGCATTGCACTGTATCATTGCTCACTGCTCGTCCCAAGTGCATTGAGCCAGGAAACTGAGGTAAGCTGGCAAAAGCCTGAGCTTTTGAAGGCAAGGAGACTGGATAACAGCACAGATCAAAATCCAAATTCCAGGTGCATAACAGTGTTAGAAACTCATTTTAGGAAAACGTGATGTAGGCTAATCCTAAATTCAGTCATAGGTCGCATGAGATTGTTCTGACATTTAGAATGGTCCTCAGCACAGCAAGCTTTCAGGGTGACATTTAGATGGAGCTTCTTCGAAATATATCACATTCTCAGGAAAGTGCTGCAGAGTAGAGCAGATTTATAGAGCTGGGAGCCTATTATGCACAACTGTAGATCACTGCTGTCTACCAATGAAACCAGCTTTTTGCTAATATTCACCAAGTGTCCTTTATCTTTCTCCTTTCCTTGTTGAAGTAACAGTTCAATTTGATAGTGTTCTTTTAAAATGTTTTTGCTGGGAACACTGAAGTTCTATCTTTTGTCTAATTATCTGCTCAGTTCAACAGCTGCATTTCTTTTTTTTCCATTTTCCTGGAAGCTGTTTACTCCAAAGTCAAACAGATCAGCACACTAAATATTATACGGTGTGTTGTATATAATATTGTATACAGTAAGCTTGGTTCTGGATAGAGCCATCTGCCTGTGTACAGCATAGATGCTATTACAATGATTAAAGAATTCAGGAAAAAAAAATATTTTCCATAATACAATGTTACTATGTGAAATACACTGTTATTATTAAAACTATTATAAAACACTTGCAGACTTCTGAAGTACATGGCATTTTCTGTAATGGAGATAAAAACACTTCCTAGAATTCCATAACCTTTTTGTTTCAAGAATGTGTAATTTTTTAAAAATCTGCTACTGCCGAGCAGTTTTTGTAAGGCTCTGTTATGCTGCTTGATCCAAATTCAGATACGTTGCCAGTAGATTGTCTGGGTTCAGAGGCTTAAGTCCCTGAAGCTTTTACTCATGCATCGTTGGGTGAAGCCAGGCTGAAATGAATGTTTTTGTATAGGATGTGAATATCAGCTGTACTTTACACACACCAAAAAAGCAGAGTCCTAGTGTGGTGGCATGTTGTTGATCAGGAATTTCAGAGAGAAACAAAGGAAATTGGAGTGGATAAAAATGGCTTTATTCTGATTTTGCCTAGTAAAGGAATAAAGTGTTTAGAGCAGTTATACAGGGATGTGCAAGACATTAGTGTTTTTGTTTGAATCTCCTCCCACCTTGCAGGTGAATGCCCTAATCCTTCACTGAAAGGTGTTTTTGGGTTTGCTTCTGCTTTTCTCAGGGAAACTCTGTTGTCCCACACTTAAGAGGACTGTAAAGGCTATCAGGATGCTCATTTTCTATATTATTCCATATTACAAATGCTGCAAAACTGGAAAAGTGCAAAATAAAATGATTTAATTCATTTTTCTTCATTAGACCTTTTACGGAGGTCTAGATGGTAGTTAGGGTAGTGTTGGCTTTATTTCTGTTCCTACACAGCTGTACCAGAGTGAAACTTAGATGTAGGTTTGTGTGGGTTCTCCTCCTTCCTGTTGTAACTGGGATCACAACAGCTGGAAACAAGTATCTCAGCATTAAAATTTGCAAGATAATCTGTAATTAATCTGTAATAACAGTAAATAATGGTATGGGAACTAGTCTAAAGATACGTTGAATACTGTTTTTTATCCCTAATAAAATAATGACTAGCTGTAGTTCTTAAACAAATATCTTCCTTGCTAGGTTTTTACAATACATTGTATAGCTAGACTGAGAGATCAATGAGAACTGCTGAAAACAAGGCTGAGTTTGTCAATTCCCTCTGAATACTGAGAAGGAAAGGAAAAGAAGCATGAGCATAGAGAGTTCATGGCCCTATGTATAGAATAGGGAGTTCCACTCTTTGAAAGAGTGGAAGAAATGGTAAGGTCAGGATATTTTTATTTATTTATTTATTTTTATTTATTTTTTTCTTGATGGCAACTTAAGAAGGGGAAAAAGCATCTACAGCAGTAAGAACAGTTCTTGGAAAAACTAATGCAGGTGAGGCAATGAACTTCATGCTGGAGATGTTCCTGCAAATAATGTCTCTGCTGTAGGCTCAGGATCACTGAATGTTTGAGGTTGTCTAGCTTGCCTAAATAACCTCTATCCCAATCCTCTTCAACCAGGGGAAAGTCTTCCTCTCTCCAGGTTTTCTCTCTTCTTTCTGGGCTCAGTAGCATGTGGGGGCTAGCCTTAGCAGTGAAGACTGAAGCAAAGAAGGCCTTCAGTAACTCAGACTTCTCTGTATCTGCTGTTACCAAGACACCCACTTCATTTATCAGCACACCCACATTTTCCTTAGTCTCCCTTATGCTGCTGATGTATTTAAACAGGATGTTTCAAATAACATTAAAAAAAAAAAAAATCACTTGACTGAAGTCAACACATCAGAATCCTACAGAACCGTAGATATTGAAGAGGGACTCTTAGTCAGGGAGTGCAGTGATAGGGTAAAGGCTAATGATTTAAAGCTAAAAGAGGGTAGGTTTCGATTAGATAGAAGGAAGAAATTCTTCACTCAGAGTGGTGAGGAACTGGCACAGGTTGCCCAGAGAAGCTGTGGATGCCCCATCCCTGGAAGTGTTCAAGGCCAGGCTGGAAGAGGCTTTGGGCAACCTGGTCTGGTGGGAGGTGTCCCTACCCATGGCTGGGGGACTGGAACTGGATGGTCTTTAAGGTGCCTTCTAAACTGTTCTATGATAATGAAATGCTTTTTCTGAAACTGGGATTGCCCACATAAATTTATGTAAAGCTTTGTTTTCTAGATTCTTATACTATAAAATGTTGTTCTTTGAATTTCCAACGTTTTTCCCTAATATATTTTGTGAAGAGTTTTGCCATTGCCATGAATGTCCACGGGGTGGCAACATTAAAAAACAAAACCTGATAGATGCACAGGTAAATGCAAGGATTAGGTGTTTTTGCAGATTTTAGGTTGTGCCGTGAGAAGGAAAGCATAAGTGGGTGTAATTTGTGTCCGAGGGCATGAGCCAACCTCAGGATTTTTTTTTTTTTTTTGTATTGTATTCAATAGTCTTAAGTGTCCTTGGTTATAATTAGGTCTGCTTAAGGATGTTGTAAGATATCCCTGCTTCTGAATGAAAAGTTTTTGGTCTTTACTGTGGTACAAAAAATTTCTTGTGACAGAAGGTAATGGTTTATTCTCATAACCCAAAGTGAAGAGTTACTGAGCTGTTGAAAGCATTGAGGACAGGGTTGGCTGTCAGTTGCTGTGATGCACAAAAATATGCTGCAGTGTTACCATGATAAAGGAATAGGATAAAGCTGCAAATATTAATATACATGTGAAGAAATATAAATAAATTAATAAGTGCAACAAACATTGATTTAGCATTTGCAGTTGCATATTAGAATGTGTTTTCTTTCTAGCATAATATGTATTTTAAATTAAATATGTATATTTCAGAAAACTCTTCTCTGCCATTTCATAAATGGCTCATGGTTGTGACTGTTTATTACTAAAATAGTAGCCCTTAAGTCATCAAAGAGTTGTCATAGTATGTGTAAAATTAACAGCTGTTTGAGTATTGCAATGAGCTTCTAAATGTACGTGCTAAATTTTGTACCAGAATTTGGTTGTCAGAGGCTATAATAGCTGTTGGTCTAATCAAGTGAAGATGTGTGGCTTGTGGTGAATTTAAGACTTGTTGATTAATCTATGAATGGATTTTAGTCTCTTTTTTAAAAGACATTCAGTTTGTGAGGGCTGGGTTTGTAATTCACTTGGCTTGCTTTCTGGTCTTTGATTGGGTGACTTAATTTTAATGAGCAGGAACAGATTCTGAATGAATCATTGGAACTTTGAACTCTCCTAGGAGACAATTAGGAGAACAGGGGAATGTTTAATAGTAAAATATGTAGTACTCAAGCTAAATAATGGCAAGACCTCCTAAATCTTC
The DNA here is from genome assembly GCF_011077185.1 of Oxyura jamaicensis. Lineage (NCBI taxonomy): Eukaryota > Metazoa > Chordata > Aves > Anseriformes > Anatidae > Oxyura > Oxyura jamaicensis. The sequence goes on along the minus strand of NC_048893.1, from coordinate 101,091,144 downwards.
TTCTGTTCCATTTATAAAATTGAGTAAATCTGAGAGACCCAATCTACCTTAGTTGCTCGTGTAAAACTGAGGGGTAGGGGAGTGGGGGAAGAAATTCCCATTTGCATGTCAGAACAATAAATATCAATTTATTGTTAAGCTTATCTGCAGCAAGTAAATTGCAGCAAGTTTGCCTCTGTATACATCTACAAAAAGAGTAGCTGGCCCCACAAGCAGTTCCTACAACTATTATCTAATATAATACGTATGAATATAACTCCTTCCCAGAGTTCTGTCATCCTTTCCTGTTGTCTGTTTCCAATCAAATATTTTTTACTTGTGTGGCAATAAGACAATGGTTATTAGCTTTTCAGTAGGCTATATTGGCTCTATCTGGTAGAAAATTCTGGAATTATAGTACTACAAAAGCAGTGTAATAGAAACTGCCTGAATTAATCATTTGAAATCTGTTAAGAAGGAAATAAGCCAAATAAATCTGTAAATATAGGTCTACACAATACTGCTGAACTTTTGTATATTTGAATTTCACACTAAATGACATCCAGACAAGATTGGCGTCCATTACTCGAGGAAAAGACTTAGTTGCACACTACTAATGTTTAATGCTTTCTGTTGCACTTTCTCTGTCTAGTAGCTCCAAATGAAGATTTAGTCTTTGAGCTAGGAGAATCCAAGACTTGAATGTGTAGATGCTTCCCTTTTTAAGGTGGTGACAGCCACTGCAGATGTCACAATTTATCACTTGGCTTTAACACAAATGTGATGTGATCTCATTAAATTTCTGCCATGAGATTTTATTGCTTTAATAATTTGTTGCAATATTTATAGAATACTATGATGAATCATATTTATTGGATAATGTGATAAATTCAGTAACTGAAGACAATAAATCAATTGCATTTCAAAAAGTGTTAATAGTGTATCATCTAAAATATTAAACTCAAGCATAATGAGAGCTCCTCTGAAAAGGGAAATTTATTAACGTTTTGAAAGTAAACTGATTAGTTGGGATCTTGATCAAAATGCCTTAAGCTGTAGTCTGATAATGGTCAACTTTTTAAAATAAAGCATTCTGAGTACTGTATTCTCCTATAACAGATGCATAGACTGAATGCAGGAGCAGAAAGCAAATCACTTATGACCTTCAGGTGAAACAGTTCATGTCTACCGCAGACTTTTGTCTTTTAATTTGGTTGAATAGTAGTGACTTGAACACAAGAACTGCAGTGGGAAGGTAAGTACATGAACAAGGAGCAGGGTAATCTATAACAACCCCTTCTTTTTCTCTTAACAACTTTTAGAAGTTGTTGGAGTTGCTGATGCTCAAGGCTATGAACCCTATCTATGAGGGAAGCTGGGCTTGTATTAAAAACAGGTATCCTGGGTACCTGTAATTACACACAAATAACTTGAAGTACCAAGGCAATTAATGTCGTACGTAGTAAAGGAAGGTGAAACAAAAAGCTTAGATGAATGACAAAAGCAGTCACGGGTTAATTTTTAATCCTCTTGATTATTAATTCTCATATTTGAAGTATGCTTTGTATTTGTCTACTCTTCCTCACGTTATGAGTTATTGTAGACAAGCACTACATTTATCTCTAAAATTGCAGTTATTACTTCTGTGAACTCTTATCCAAAGAATCCAAAACAGGGAGCAGGACCCGAGTGTGATCAATAAGTAAATATATATATATATATATATGTACTTATATAAATATATATACACAAATATATATATTTCTATATGTCACTCCAAATGCTACCAAAGCAAACAAAAGATCCCTGACCTAGACTGTCTGCAATCTAAGTCTATAGTGAGAGCAGGGACAGAAGCAGGCAGATGAGGAAGTACAAAGAAATAACTGAATAATTGTACAGTAATATCTACTTGAGTCAACCCATCAGCTGAGTTAAAACTATCAAATTAAGGTTTTTTACACAGAAGTAGAAATTTAAAGCTCAGAAGAATTGTGTTAAGACACTTTTATGACTTGAATACGTATTAGAAAGCAAGCACTATACTATGAAAAAATTGCATAGTTACAGACCAAAATTTGAATTTTTCTCCAAGGGAGAAATTTTAGAGACTAAATCAATAATCATTGGTCTTCTGTGCCACCTGGGTTGAAAAAATAAAAGTATTATTTTGACTTGTGAAGGAAAAATAAATCTTAATGTAAATCTGTTTTCAACATTTTCAGATGAGTCAAACTTTTGCACCATACAAAATGAAAGACTTAATTTTTGTATATTGAACTGAAGGGAAGCATTTTGCTGAGGTTCAGTTCTATATGAAACTCTATCTCTGGTGTTGTGCTGATTTTTTTTTCTTCCTGCATCCGTCCATCTTGAAAAGAAGCATCTTATTTTGTATTTCTCACAGTAAATGTGAGAACTCTGCTATTTCTGACTATTGCTGCTCTGATGTCTCTGGTATGCTTAGCAGTTTCCATGGGAGTTTGTCAGGGGGAAGACTCGCAACATTAGGTCAAATAAGGGAGTTTTACTTCAGAATAACTCAAGGGTTGTTACCAGCATGATTAACTGAACAACTGGAAATTTTAGTCCCCTGTCTAGATCCAGATCACATCATGGAGAGGTTGTGCTAGTCTCTCTTGTAGAGGTTTGGAACAGTTTCCTCCTGCTGGGGAGCGAGGAATCATTTTAAATCATATCTGATTTCTGGAAAAGAAAGGCTTTCTTATTTGATCCTTTTTGTAAAGAAAATAAGATTCCTCACAAAAACCTGTTTTTTTTTTTTGATTCCTGAAGTCTTTTCCTAATTCAGCTTACTGGTCCACAGACTGAAAAGCCAGCTCTCAGAAAAGAAAGAAATAAAACCTAGCAAACAAATAGGAGAAGACTTAATACACAGTAGACTTTGCTTCCCCTAGTGGAGGCAAATACTACAGATGTAGTAACAGATTAATCCCCTACTTGGCTACTAACTTCCTTTGACAGAACACCGTATTGGTACACTTCTGGTGACTGGTTTTATATTTCAAGGATGATGTAAGTTTGTATGCTTACAAACTGTCCCCTACACCCCAAGAAAGCCCAAAATGATTTCAGACAACTGCTCTTCCCAGCATCATTATGTCAGCTTTTATAAACTTGCCTTGCCTCAAAAATCAAATAATGTTCCAATTTGGCTGTTCCTGGTTTAGAAATGGCCTTAGTAAATTTTCACTTTTATGGTCTGATGGGAAAGTTAAGTATAGTTACTGTGGACCTCTTTATAGCTCCTTACTGCTGTTCACATTTTTTTGGAATGGGGTTTTGTTGTAACAACCCATTCAAACTTCATTTTATCTGTCTAGAAACTTCCTTACTATGATGCAAATCTTTTTTTTTTTTTTTTTTTTTTTTTTTAATTCATTTTAACAGTATTGTCTAGATTAAAGAAATCGAAGGGCAAAACGAAGGAAAGCTAAATGATTAATAGGACACGGCATCATGTTGTATTTGAAGCCTGATTGTGAGTCAGTTTTAGGACTTCAGAAGCAGGTGTTCATGCAGGAGGTTTAAGCTGCAGTTTCCCTGGGTTGTCATGGCCGTGCTGGGAGCCAGAGGCACAGCTACTGGACAGGGCTCATGCTCCTGCTTTCCTCACCCTCACTTGGGAGCTGTGGAGGAAGAGCTGGCCCAACTCAAGGTATGGGAGGGGCTGCGTGAAATGGGTGACAAAGAAAAACATCGAACTTAGTTGACAGATGCAATATTTTGATCTTTCCTGAAGTTGATGGTGTTCTGCTTTCTTAAATCATCTGTTTTTGTTGTCTTTTGTAAAATCAATGTAGTAGGACAGAGAGGCTACTTGCAGTACTTTCACAGAAATACCTGGCAAAATAGTGACAACTCAATCCTTTTAGAGAGAGTAACAAAGCTAAAAGTTTGCTTAGACTTCAGATGTTTACACTGCATAGTCCTTATTACAAGGCATTATTGTGCAGCTACAAACTAATGATACCTTCTTTACTACCTGCTCTCGTTTACTTGGATGGAGAAGGTTAGTAAGTTCTATACCCTTTACTGCTGCAAACCTATTGCATCCTGTCCTAAAGGTAAGATTGCTTACAATTTGTAATAATTCATTTTATTGACCTTGACATAGTTTTGGTTGTCCTTTTGCTCCATGTTGAAGAGCAAATTGATAATAACTTACCACGTTGTTAACTTGTTGACTTCTTTCTTATACAGATGGCAGTTGTGACTTCTGCTCATCTTACTAACAGAAATAAATGAAATGTGATGGTCCTAATTTAATTAGAGGTGTGGGAACTCTTAGTTGTAAGACTTACCCTCAAGCTTATTTCCTCTCTTCTCTTCCCAGCCTCCCCCCACTTCCCCTCCCTCTCTGCTCCTTAGGACCTAAATTCAGACAGCTATATCGCTATTCAGTGCTGCATGAGATAAATGTGTTGTGTATGTTTTCAGAAAATATCCGAGTTCCACTAGAAATAATGAAACCTTAATGAATAATATTGGTGTGGTTTAAAGTCTTTTTTTTTTTTTTAATATTTTTTCAGACATGACTGTATTTCCAGTTTAGATCCAGTAACAGTTCCCTGAGTGCTTGTGACTTTCCATTTCAGTGTTACGTTTATGAAGAACAAAGGCAATGGCTCCTCTTACTAAGACTTTCCCTTAGGTGTGATCTCCCTATGAATAGGAAAGGGGAACTGCTATGCCAGTTTTTCTACCATATCATTACAAGCACTAAGCCTGGGATTTGCATGGTTATGTTTTAGTGATTATCCAGTCACACCTCTCAAAGACGACTTCTTAGGATTATTAGCAAGAACTCTAGTAAGCAAGTTTTCATGCATTAAACTAAGATCTACTTGCAAGGCTGTTGGAAATACTTGAATATTGTGATTTTTAAAGACTGGTATTACAAACGTTTACACAATATAAGCAGTACTGACTTCTTGTGTGGTAGTTTTTTGTTTATCATAGAATGGTCATTTTAGAGATGAATTATTCTGTAAGACCTTGAAAGAAAGTCACTTAATGCAGCATGTGCAACTTCAATTACTATCCTGAATCACTGTGGACTTCTCAGGTTAAATAAAAATAAAATCCCTTTGGTTTCATGCTATAATCTGTAACATAACATTCATTTGCTCATAATCTTATTTGAAGAACATATTTGACTAGATGAAGGCGTTAGAGTGCCTTTAATGGGAGTCTGGCAGTAATCCTGTATATTTGCCAGTGCTATATTATATGCTTGTCACTGTCCTCCCCTCTGCCCCAATCCTAGACAACAACAGCAATGATGACAAAACAAACAAACAAAAAAAACGTTCTTCACTTCCTCCTTTTCCTTAGCCTTCATATGGCTTTTCTGGGAAGAATGTAATAGTTCTATACATATATAAGTGCAGTTAGATTAAATATATATACACAAGTATGTTGGGAACTATGCAGACAGTATTCTTGAGGAATCGATTCTTTCCCAGAGTGAGAAACTCTGTGTCTTAATACAAGTGGAGCTAGGTTACAGCAGGCATAGAGTATGTAGGGAAATGGTGCAAAGCTTTGCACCCCTTTATCTTAAAGTATTACTGTACAGCACAGCATTAATCAAGGAATTTAATTCAATTTGCTGACTATTCTCTTTCCAGACTGTAAGAACACTTGTTGTGTTAAAAAAATAATAATAAAAAAATATGTAATCAAAAATACCAGAAGAAAAAAACAATTATAAAAATGATCAATTTAAATGATACTTAAAGTAGCCATATGAATCCTCTCCACACATTGGTAGAAGTGGGAATTATGGCACTAAATTACCAAATGATTTTCTGAAATTCTAATCCAGACCATCTAAGCTATCAGTATTCTATAAATCTAACAATCTCCTTAAAATAATAATAAAAAAAAATATAAAAAGCCCTGACCAATCAGTAGCTAATGCATTTACCCTTGGGGAATCTGAGAGTATCACTTTAAGTGGTTAAGTAATGGGAAAGGAGCTTAATCTCTTACAGCTTGTCTACAAGTAAAGATCAAAGACAGTGATCTGGTTTGCTGGCTTTGCTGCTCTTTTGAGACTAGAAAATTAAAACAGTTCGTCGCGAGCTTAAGTTTGTAGCCCTGTCCTGAACAAATATGTTCATAAATATATGGGAAGCTGAACAAGAGAGCAATCTGTCATATCTCTGGAGAAATCTATTAACTTCCTAAAAAACTAATTTATCAATTAATATACAGCAGGTCTGTCAACTGCGTGAGATCAGCAGCAGGATAGCCCTGGTTGGAATTCTGTTGGAAGCCTTTTTTATTTGTTTTTCCCACTGCATCTTCAGCATTTTAATATGCTGAAGATGCAGTGGGCAAGCAGCCTGTAGCCCTCTACTCTCCAACTTTGGCAGGTACTTCTGGAAATATCTCTCGCGGCTACCCAAGGAAACTGATATTGTAGCAGTCGGTGATGACAGCAGGCCTTCTCACAGGATTTTTGCTCTTGGAAACGTTTTGTAGTGTGTTTGATCTGAGGCCTGAATCAAATTTCTTTAGAAGTGAAATGTGAACTCATCTCTGTGGGTTCAATCTGGTGGGAAGTGGTAGGACACTCGCTATAGGACCCACTTGATCTTTTGTATGTTTGCTAATGTTTCATACATTTTTCATACGCTTGTTTGCAACTTTTGCAACAGAATGTACTATTTTTAGCATGTCTATACCTGTTAGATACAGGCTTTTTGTGTTGGTCACAAATATCTTGTTCTGAGCAGAGTAACTGCTTGTGACTACACCTGTATAAATCTGATTTTGTACCCTTCAGTGGGAAGCAAAAGTAGAACAAAGTAGATGTAGCCAGCTGATGAGAAGATGAAATGTTGTTTATATCTAAATAAAGCAAAAACAAAGCTCCACCCAAGTCAAACTTTAAGTAGGGCAAGCCTCAGACACAAGCATGTGAGAACAGGCCATGGGCTTTATGTTGTATTACTGGCAGTGGCAATAGTGAGATTCAGGGTTGCCAATACTGGACAGCTACAGGGTGTTGGGGTTACATAGCCTGAAGTACTTTATGGTTTTCTATGCTACCTATTGAACGCATAAAAACACACTTAGAAAACTGCTAAACACCGTTGAGCCTTAGCCTTGTAGCTATCGCTAGGTGGTGCTGGTGCACATAATTTTCCACTTCATGTCTTCACCTGTGTCCCTCTTAATTTTTGTGAAGACTTGCTACAGCGTTTGTATCATCAGGTTCTGTGTTATTTTTGGCGTAATAAAAGCTAGGAAGCATTGCTGTGTGAAGCACAGGGTAGCTTCCTCTGGAGCTCAGAGCTGGTTTCTGTCTAGAGGTTCCATTTTAAATAGAGATGCTTCTTGAAAATGAAACGCAGGGCTGCGGTCCTTGGAAGTCTTGCAGACTTCTGGAGTGTCAAAAATCCAAAGGAAAAAAATATATGACACCAAATAAAATTTCACCTGAAATATATTTAGGTTCATAGTCATTGCATTGTCCTTCATGGTGAGAAAAATGCAGCTTGACTTTGAAAGCCTTGAAATGTTTTAGACTGGAGAAGGGATGGCAATGACTTTGGGGGGGGGGGGGGGGGGTGAGTTGAGATTTTTCAATCAGGCAAGGGCTCCCTGCTTCTGCTCACACAAGTCTGCATGTTCATATGCAAACTTCACTAATAGTAGAGTGAACATAATCAAAGTAGAGTCTGTCTGCGAACCTCTATCTTTACTAGTATGCTTTTGAAATAGTTTCAGATGTTGTTTTGGAAAATGCTACAATACTAGCAAAAAAATATATATATTTAAAGGGGAGCATATTATAGAATTCTTACAAGTCTAAAGGTCTTTTTTTTTTTTTTTTTTTTGTGGAGCAGTATAATTTTACAGTGAGCAAGAGAAATTGGTATAGTTGAAAAAACATTCAAAGTTTTCAGGTCTAACTGTAATCGAACAGCCTTGACAAAAATGTATGGGGATTCAAACTTCATTAAAGAACACTATGGGCAGAAAGCTTGCAGATTATTAAAAATGCCTGAAATATGTTTTGCTCTGCAAATCTTGCACCTGTGAAATTTTGTTTGGATAAATTATTCTGGGCATATGGTGTGAGTATGCCTTCCTTCTTCTTGCATGGGAATGTACCTTTAATCTCCTTCAAAATTAACACTACTCCAGTGTTGTTCCTATATGTAGATGGAGATCAGAGTAAGGAAGTAGCCAAATGACAGTAACTTGGTAAGAGAATGAGAATGTATTGCAGCCAAAAGGATGTGGGTGGAGTTTTAAAAATCTTTTGCATGTGTAACAATCTTGTTAGACTCACCTATAAACACATGTAACATAATTCTTGAAAAACCTGTTGAGTTTAAACAATTTAATGAAATCCTCCAGGACTGATGTTTTTCAAATAGCAAATAATCTGTGCTGGCTGCTGCTGCTATGAAATTTTATTTCATTAGTTTGTAAATTAGCAATGTAGTTAAAATTTTAGAACTAGTACCACAAGCTTGTACACTTGATTTTTGACCTAATGAGTGAAGGAAGGAAGAAGAGGTTCCAAAAATGACCCCAACGTGTTAAAAATCTGAAACAAGTTAAAATAGTTTATTTTTTTAATTTTTTAGATTAAGTATGCTTCTCTTAGCACAATAAAGAACAATATAGAAAAAGATGCTTGTATTAACTTTTTCTGTCATATAGTATTATACAATCAGTTAACATAATGGTTAGATCTGAGTCCACAATAGGGAAGTATTTCCAAAGCTTCCTTTAATGAAAACAATTCTCTTTTCTATGTAGGAAGATATTTTTTGTTGACACGATCCGGTTCAGTTAAAATGAAGAGACCATAAAATGCCAAATTTAATCTGATTTTGAAATATGGAAGCACAATCTAGTATGGGAGTATTGTTTTCATAAATCAGTGGATTGAATAATGTACGTTGAGTTGTAGGCATAACAATATCCTAGAGAAAGTATGTACCTTGAATTAAACCATAAATCCATGGGTCAAGTCCCAGAGCCTATCATTATGTTGTTAAATGTAAAATAAGGTGAATTAATACTAGATTATTTTGGAGGTTCAGGAGATGAATTAAATAAAAATAAAAATCCCTTATTCTATACAATTTCATGCTGTATGGATTTTAAAAAGGGACAATACACTATTCCTGAACCTTAATGGATTAAGTCCTTTAACAACTGTCTAAGCCATCAAGGATGTAGAAGATCAAGGCTTGAATCCCTGTTTTTGAATAGGATGGAGAATTTTAGTGTTTTGTCCCACATTTCAGAATAAGTTCACAACTGTTGAGATAATCTTTCAAGTGTGAGCTGTTCCTTTCATGCAAGTTTTAAAATATTACTGAGCACATGTTTTAATAGCCCAAGATTACTACACTAACCTGAGAGGTGGCCAGCCTGTGCTCATAGTTCTGCTACAGCGATGATAATGTTTGATATATACATGAAATAGAACAGGATTTACAAGTAACTGCATGAAATGTTTTCCATTTTATGATGTCATATGCCAGAGTGTCCAGACATGCTGTGGTTTCCCCATCCTTAAAAATATTCCAGGACAAACTTTACACAGCCCTGAGCAACCTCAGCTAATTGGATGACTTTCTGTGAGCATCGGGTTGGACCAGAGGGTCAGTTTTGTCTAACCTAAACTGTTCTATGTCTCTGTGATACCTGTTGCTTGGATACTTTTCTAGGATCTAGAAAAAATACAGGCTTGTATATAGCTAAATGAGGACAGTAGTGCAAGTGTATTTTATTTTGTATTTGGTCCACATCACAAGCTGCTGTGCAAAACAGAAATAATGGTCAAGTATAGAAACATTACTTTTTTTTCTGTAACAAAATGAAGTAGCAACTTGCATATTTTGGCAAACTTCTGCAGGCAAATGTGCACCTGCATACCTAATACCTTAGCTCACCGTGGTTTTGGGTTGCCATTTGAAGAAGGCTGGTTAAAATTAGCTGCTTCAGGCCCATGTTTGCTGTATCTTGATAGCTCTCACCTGGGTTGAGAATTTTCTGCCCTCTGTTAGGAGCTGGACACCCCTGTTCTCTAGATGGTGCGAGTATGCCTTCCTTCTTCTTGCATGGGAATGTGCCTTTTAGTCTCCTTCAAAATTAACACTACTCCTGTGTTGTTCCTGTATGTAGATGGAGATCAGAGTAAGAAACGTTGTCCTCTTATTGGAACCTGAATCTGGGATTTACACACAAGGTTGTGGGAGACCTCTGGTGGGTAAGGGGCCACCCTCAAACCCATGGGTTTTCACGGGCTGCGTAGCCTTCTCGTTCTTTCACCTGCCTCCTTCCCCTCAGACTTGCTCAAGAGACTTATGTAGCCTTTAACACTAATGGCCACTTATAGTGTTATACTATAACATATAGAAGGCATGTCATAAAGAACTGTAAAGACATTTTACAGTGTATGCATTCTTTTTATAGGGGAATACTCCACTTATACATTCAGTTGAATGAAATTCAGGTAGTAATTAAAAGTGTTTAACCCACATAAAGAATTTTATGTGGGCTATACAATTAATTTTATTACAGAAATTGCATTTAACTTAACAACTGATGACCTTATCTTAATGCACTAATGTATTTTTCATTAAAATGAAACATCCTGCTAGCCAGGCAATAACTAGAAAGAAAAGAAGAGATGGAAAAGGTCCATGGTATACCATGTACAACATCTGTCTTCAAGAAGGAAAAAAAAAAAAAAAAGCCAGTAATGCAGCATTTTTCAATTTATTACTGTGTCAGATCAGAAAGTTTAAACTGTAATTAAATGGATGGGAACTACTAATACACTGTCATTTTACAACCTGGATGGCTTCTACTGCTGAGCTGTCCTACCTCCTTCAGTAAATTACAGCTGTTGCTTGGTCTTTTATGCAAGCTTTTTACATGTGGGAAATATTAATCATCAAGGAAGACTATTGAATACATTTCCAGACATCAGAACAACCAATATTTCTCCTGTCAAATCTAGCTTACAGCTGTTTGCTACAATGCAATATGTTTTTAGGGGCTTCTTGTATTTATGTTGTATGCTGATAACTTAATCCGCAAGACTTGCGATGTTATCTAAGGGAAATCAGGTGATGACTGTGGAAGAGTGAATATGTGGATGACACTGACTTTGCTGTCATGAGATGGTTTCTGAAGTACAGAAAATGGAAGTGTTATGATATGAGTGTTTTTAGGAGCAAATAGTATTTCTAGTGATGCTACTAGTAGAAAGGGAATATTTTCATATGTAAAACATGAATGATATTAATGGATTGAATACAGAACCTTATTCAATCAAGATCTTGTACCAGTGGGTAGTACACAAGCATGGGCTCATGGGTTTAAGACTACGTTTCATTTTTGTCTCAGAAATCCAATTGTTAATCTGTTTCTGACAGGAGTTCAAAGTACTTAGTTCTTTGTTTTGTCGTGCTTTAGATGCCAAGTTGTAGACTGGTCTGGTTGGGTGGTATAGCTTACTGCTTCAGCAGGAATTTCCTAAGGCTTGTTCATTCCTAGTCAATGGGGAGAAATATCATTGTGGATGAGCTTGTGATTCTTAGGAATATTAACACATTAGGGATTTGTTCATTTATTTCCCTGAAACTGGAAATACTAAGATGTTCAAGCAACGAACAACAGTTTCTCCTGTTTTGGATGAAGAGTCTGCTTGCTTCTGTTGGAGAAAGTTCTCCATTGCCTAATTCTAGGCATCGTCCCTCTTATAGAGATGTCCTCAATAGATGAAGCTTGCAAGGGTGGTGATGTACGGTGACAACAGTCTTCACCTTACTTTGTAGATGGCTTGGTACACCTTTTTTTTTTTTTTTTTTTTTTTTTTTTTACTGCTTAGTTGCTCTTCCCTTTCTGTTTCCACTTGCAGGGGAAAAAAAAAGACACATTCTGTAAATGTATTTTCTTCTTCAGTTGCATCAAATACTTCACAGAAAAGTGACAAAGCAGCGCTGCTTCTGCATCTAAGAAATTAAAACTGCCTGTGTAGCTTTTGCAAAGCACAAACATGGAAGATTGTTCTGTGTATTCTGTTCTATGGCTAGGCTAATCATTTTGGTGCAGTAGTCATACAGACTTTTTTTTTGTTGAAAGGTTTTATCTTTCAGATAAGACTCCTTGAATCTGGATGTAGTTTGACTTCATTTTAGGTAGTTTTTTTTTTGTGTGTGTGTGTTCATGGACACTTTTTTTTTTTCCTCAGCCAAATTTTGATATCTCACTCATAGTAAGCATAGCTTGCAATGAGCATTGTCAGGATGGCAGAAACAGGCTAAACTGGAACAGATAACCATGCTGTGTTGGTCTGATTTCTGAGGCAATAAGGTGTTTCTGGAGATCTAGTCCAAGCCCATGCTCAGAGCCAGGGTTGCCAGGGCTGTGCCCAGTTGGGTTTTAAATATCAACAAGGATGAAGACTGCAGCCTCTGTGGTACTGTCTTGCCAAATTCACAATATAAAAATGCTTTCTTATTTTTAGGTGGAATTTCCTTTATTTCATTTTCTGCCTGTTGCTTCTTGTCCTGTCACTTGGCACCCCTGAGTAGAGTTTGACTTCCTTTTCTTTACTCTCCTCTCAGGTATTTATTACGTATGGTAAGATGCCCCTGGGACTTCTCAGTTCCAGGCTGTACAGCTCTCAGACAGAAAGATGTTTCGGTCCTTTAATGATCTTTGTGGCCCTTCCCTGGTCTCGTCCCAGTATGTTCCTGTTTCTCTTTGTACTAGGGAGCACAGCACTCCATATGCTCCTCACTGGAGCTCAGCAGAAGGGAAGGATCATCTCCCTTGACCTGATGGCTATGCTGCCAGCCCCTCTGTCTGCATGTGATGTATTGGTGGTGTTGCTGGGGTACAGAAAGATCACGTGTCAGGGGTTAATCAAGGCTTGCAAAATGTCTTACTCATGAATGTGTAACCCCAGGCAGGGCCACAAACTCAAGCAGAACCATAAGTTAGCTTCTTGCTAATGGGTACAACACTGAGGATGCTTTAACTGTAAAAGACCTGTTGTGTGAGAAGGAGTCTGTTTAGATATCTGCTGTGAGACACTGTGATAGGGATGTACCGGCTGAGGTAGCAGATGACAAAGTGTAAGGGCTAAAAGTAAATGGATGGTAGTGTGAGGGTTCATGCTGCAGTGAATGAGGCTTGCGAAGCTCTGAGGTGTCACAGAGGGATGGGTTATTTCTGGATGTGGACCCAGGAGCATGCCACCAGATTGGGTGGGCTGTCACTTGAGGCACTTGAGGTTTAGCAGCCTCAGAGCCCAACACGTGGCAGATGCTTAAAAGAGGCACTCAGTACTTGAGATAGGGCAGAAATTACTTTGGGAAGTCTGTGTCGCTCCACAATACGCCACTTGCTTCTGGCTGGGAGGGAAGTAGGTACTGAGGCAGAGTTTCTGCTCTTTGGTACATCTCAAGTTTATTTGTTGGCTTCTCACTGAGATCCAGTGAAGTTAGACATTATTTTAAAGGTCCTTTTAGGTACTTGAATCTCTTTGAAAGGAACTAAAAGTGATCTCACATGAGCTTTCATTAGGGTGCATGTCATTGCCCACAGGAATAAGGGGCTGTTTCTAAAACATCTTAAGTGTCCCTAGCTGAGCAAATGCTTTTGGTCCTTTGTGGAGCAATGGTCAACAACGGAGTTTAGGGATTTAAACTGGCCTGTGTGACTTTGCCATAAGGTGGAGTAGAAGCACTCAGGCTGTCAAGGGCAGATGAGATGCAGGTGAGGAAACTTTCTTCACTGCTTCTCCTAGTCTTCAGCATATTCCTCCCTTTGAGCATAGCTGGCAGAAGCACATGCTAGTCCAGCACTTCCACTTACATATCCAGCATGCTAGCCAAACATTTGAAGTTCACAGGTCAGGAACTTAAATGTGGCTCATCTGTCCAGAACAACTGGGCTGATATATAAAAATAACTTGGAGGAAAGAGAACAAAAGGTATGAACAGCTTGTTAATTAAGACTGGTATTTATACTGTATGATGAGAATGATGAAGATGACTTCACCTGAAATGTTAATGTGAAGCAAAACTTGAAAAAAGTAACCAAATATAAATCCTGTATTTTGCTAATCACTTCTTGTTGTATACTTGGGGTTATTTTTTAGCAACTTAAGTACCTCTGAAAAAGTAAGCGTGATTGAGCATCAACCAATGTTAACTGTTGCTGGAAGAGATGATGCAACAGGTTATGCAGGAATGGCTGCTGTTTGTTTCCTTTTACCATAAAAAAACTATTTAAAAGAAAGCTGTACCAGCCAGACCTGAAAATGTTGATTGCTAGACTGTAACTATAGAGGGAGCCTGTACTCTGTCTAGGGAAACATATCCTGTTGCGTACTGAATCGAGAAGAAATGTGTATACTTGCACTGGCATGGCAACCCAAACCCCCTGGGTGACATCCAAACTTATGTAATTGCAAGACCTAGATGACATTAATCATTCAACCACAAATTGAGTTTCAAGCTAAAGAAGTATTTGTCTTTGTTTCGGCAAACACACGATTCTTGAATGCATAATCATTTCAAATGTTTGCTGGGCTTTGGGAGAAAAGGTGAGCACAATGTGGAAGAAAGAATATACTGAGCTTAAAAAAGCCTGCCTGCCAATCCACTGTTGGCTTTTACTGAATAAACAACTTTTCATGATTTTTAAAAAATATTTTATTTTTCCCTTTGAGTGCTCAACTCCTGTAATATTTTTTGTGCTTACTAGCTTAGAATTCCCACAATAAGTTTGCAAGAAAGTGCATGATTTTAATATTTAGCTTGAATTTAGGCATTAAATAAAGTAAACAGTGCAAATCATCAAGAAACTGTTGGCAGTAAGGAAGTAGACTTTCATCTGTGTGCATTACATGTAAAGATGCTTCTTTTAAAAGGAGCAGTGACCCTGTCATACAAAGCCTGCCTGCCTCAGCCTGGCATCATATAACTGAAGGTGAGAGAAGCAGGTGAATAAGAAGAAAAGCATATAAGGCTTGAAATACGTTCTTACACTGGAGGATTTAGAGCCTTGATAAACATCCATAGAGGATGGAGTTATTGAGGAAGGATGCTTTGGGTTTCAATATAAGTATTCAACTTAAGTTGTGGTGGAACAGTAGCTGGCAGGCAGAACTATTCTGAAGATGACACAAGCCTGCCTGTTCCCCCTGAAAGGCATCAACTCTTCCAGTTGAGAAGGCTCCATTTTTTGTCATATAGATAATACTTTCACGTTCAGCATGTTTTCTCAACTCTGCAGATAATTTAAGAAATTTGGAGACAAAGCTACCACTAATGTCAGAATAAATAAGAACAATTTGAGGAGGAATATTGTCGAGACTTGAAACTCTTAAACAGCCTCTAACTAGGACATCATTTCCTGAAGCATCAAGGTTCGTTGGCTATTCTCTTGATTTCTCTATAATGGGTAGAGATTATATTCATATTTGCTTAAAGATGCCTACTTGGAGTAACAAACTAGTAAATTAAGGACCTAATGGTCAGTGATGCTGTTGTGGTTTAACCTGGCTGGCAGCTAAACACCACACAGCCGTTCGCTCACCCTCCCCCCTCCCTCTCTGGGATGGGGGAGAGAACCGAGAAAAAACTGAAACCTATGGGTTGAGATAGAGACAGTTTATTAGGACAGAAAAATAGAATAATAATAATAATAATATGTACGAAACAAGTGATGCACAATCCAATTGCTCACCACCCACTGACCGATGCCCAACCTTACCCCGAGCAGCCGGCCCCCCACCCCGGCCAGCCACCCCTATATATTGTTCAGCATGACCCCAGATGGTATGGAATACCCCTTTGGCCAGTTTGGGTCAGCTGTCCTGGGTCTGTCCCCTCCCAGCTCTTGCTGCACCCCCAGCCTGCCCACTGGCAGGACAGAGCGAGGAGCTGAGAAGTCCTTGGCTTAGTGTAAGCATTGCTCTGCAACAAGTAAAACATCAGTGTGTTATCAACATTAGTTTCATCCTAAATCCAAAACATAGCACCCCACCAGCTACTGGGAGGAAAATTAACTCTCTCCTAGCTAAAACCAGGACAGATGCCTATCCAATAACACTTCTGAGTTTGTACAGGGTTTTGTCTTTTTCAAATTGAAGAAAACTGCAGTAACTATAAGATTCTATCTTTCCATTTAGAGACTTTAAATTTCTTAACATTCATTTTTCCTTTAAGTGTTTTTTATTATATATACCAAATTGATTTTACATAATACCGATATGCATTCCAAGGTACAATTTGATTATTAGAAACTTATCAGTAACCTAAACAAATCACCTGACTTTATTATTTTTTCAGTCAACTACCTGTCATGATGGATGATGGCTATCCTTTATTTTCAAGTTCCTCAAATGGTTATTGTTACAAGCAAGCTGTTGTACTTCTTGTGGTTTGAGGCTTGTTCTGCTTAAACTTCTACAACATATAGACTGCATATATTGGAGATATGTTGAAAATTTCCAAAATCTTCTGTCGTCATTTAAAAAGTATTTTCTATTTTTAATTCTACAATTTTGCACAAATCTTTGGAAAACAGCTATTCAGTGAATGTGAGATCTGTTGGCTTTGCATATAGATCTGGGCTTCCTGGGAAGTTTCATGAAACACTGAGATTCTGTGAAATTTCTAATAACCCAACAAAATGTATTCACTTAAACTTTATGTACCAAAGGCATCTGGGGATGTCTCTGAATCTTGGAGAGACAGTTGTTAGCTGATAAAGCTAACGAGCAAGCTGTTTATTAAGAGGGGAAGTATAGTAATGCATGTTGTGTTTTAGTCCCTTAATAAAACAGTTTGACCCTTGCTATCCCCTGTTTAAAATCTTATTTGGTAGGTGTAGAGACCACAAGAAGGGTGTAGAAAAAAAACAAGTTGTTGTTATAAGTGGAATGCTCCATGGGAGAGGTGTTTTGAATATAGACATTTGGAAGACAGGGGACGTACTCTGAAACAAGTTAATTTAAATGTACTGTTTCTGTTGAAAAGAGGAGTGGGATTGAAATCAGCATGCCTATTCAACATACAAAAATTAAATTACAGGTGGTGGTACATGCCGAGTCAGGTCCATATGTTAAAATAATTTGGGGGAGGTACTGAGTCTCTTTCAATGTTCTTTTCAAAAGGGATGACACTGCTATAGCTCAAATGATAATTAAAGAAGTCTTGAAGCAGGAAGCAGTTAAAACGTGCAGTGCATTTTGTTCTCCTGCTGATACACATGTAAATTTCATTTAAATTTCTCAAAGTTACCTAGTAAAGTCTCTCACTAGTAAGATAGAACAAATGTTCTACCTTGTAACTTCCTGTCAGGCTATAGTGATTTTTCCAAAAGATTTATTATATAAAACATTAAAATCTACATGTGCTATGTTGTTGTATGATTTAATAAAAGTCACTTCATGCTTAACGAGAATGAAGCTTAACACTTCTTGAAATAAGGCAAAATAACAAACATCAGTTATGCAGGGCTTAATCGTTATTCCTGGAGAGGAGCAGGCTTTTACTGCCTATATTTCAATCAAAAAGGAATCTAATTGTCATAATAGATTAAATGTTAGTCAGTTAAGGGGATCTGCCTGAGTCTGTTGATAGCCAGTATCTTCACACTCTTATTCTCTGCTTGGTCTGCCATTCTAATGAGAATAAACTTGAATGTGTGTGTGTGTGTGTGTGTGTATATATATAGGTATATATCTTCAGTTTACTGTACAGTGTAGTTGAGGATCATGGCAAGTTAAGATCCCAAATGTCCCTGGAAGGAAAAATTATTAAAATATCAATGCGTTAGTCAACTCTAGTGTGAGATTTCTAACAGTCCGAGGAGAAGAAAGGTCCTTTGGGAGAGAAAACAATGAAATAAATGTTTTGTGTGTGCCACTTTACTAGGTCTTTTGTTTAGCTGGAATAAATCTGTATGAAATGGCATCATTTAAAGGACTACATAATCTGTGGGGGTTGATGATGAATTTTTAATTTGAGAGACTGGCTTTTTACAAAATAAGCCTCATGATCTAAGACGTAATGACTACAAATTGCTTGTTTTAAATGCCAAGGCTATGGCTTCATTATTTTTTTGCACATTAAATAATGATTTTAATAAAAGTCTAGCATTCATGTTCTGTTCTCAGAGCTATTACCTCTCAGCTACTGGCATATACCTCTTTGTCTAGAGGGCAAAGTGAACAACATCTCATATTTTTCTTAGGCACTATATGAAAACATTAATTTCCTTCTGATGCTTTGATGGAATTCCAGTGCTGTGGGGCAAGTTAATGCAAAATGATCACATTTTCACTCATAATCAATATAGCTGTGTGACGGTAGGCATCTATTTTTCATTTCAACATTCAGTAAAACTGAATGATGTGTGAATTTTCTGCAAAAGGATCCTTTTGAAAAGCAGAGATGGAAATAGCATTTTTAACAGGAGGCTGAGTCACTTGGTTATTACTGCAGTTGCCTCCCAGCAAAGAAAGCTCTCAATGTGTTTTGTTACACACACTTTTTCTCTTATCGTTTTCTCTTATCACTTACCTGTCACATTTGAATAATTCAAATAATTGTTATTTTACTTAAGAAAAGAAAAAACAACTAGCTATCAACTTCCTGTTAGGTTTCTGGTTCAGTTATTTTCTCCATTTCAGTTGCTCTGTCTGCTCTTTGGCTTCTTGTATCTGTGTGACATTAGCAAAAATGCTGAGGATACATGCATGCCTTGCTCGTTTTTGAAAGGAGAACGAATGATGGAATGAAAGAAAAAAGTTCTTAAGACAGAAATGTCCAAACGTAGGAATGTATTTGCAAATTAATACAGAAAGTAGTTTATATACTAGAGGGGGAAACTTCTACTGGAAACATGCTGTAATCTTTTCTGTTGTTCCACAGACCAAAAAACAAAAACAAAAAACAACAACAACAACAAAAAACTTGATAATTGCATTATCAAGTACTGTACTTTGATAAAGAAAAACTAACTTTAGTTTACTCTTAATTTGAATACTGCTCCAAAGATTAGTAGAGGTAAAGAAAAAATGAATGAACAAACAGCCCCACCACCCCCCAGAAGAACCCATAATTCAAACTGTAGACTGCTGTCATGTACTTTGAAAACTTAGGCACCAGGGTGTTTGAGAAACTATCTTGAAAAAGTTAATATTATGTTTGAAAGATTAAAAAAAAAAAATCTCGTTCCTGTCCCTCAACCGCAGTTATGAATGTGTATTGGGAATGCAGTAGATGATTCTTATTATCATGTGGTCAAGTTTCAGAATATGTTAATATATGATTTTATAATCCCTCAGGAAACCAAACAGAGAAAGCATATCTTTCTTGAAGAGATGAAGAATAGATGTTAGCTCTTTGAGGGGATAGAAATAATTTTCAGTAACTTAAATTATAGGTGTTTAAAATTTCACTTATAGATTTAAAATTACGGCAGTCAGCAATAAAGCTCCAGTTCCTATACTGGTTGGAAGATCTTTCTGCAGATAACCAAATATGAATGGCAAACTGGTCTGCTGAAATTTTGCTATCATACATAACAGGAGACAGGTGAACAGCAAATTAAGTTTAAAAGTGAAACAGGTGTTGGTTTTATATAGAGAGACACATACATCATTTGCAATGGATGTAGAATTTCAACATCAATGTTAATCTAACTGCACTGATACGACAACTCACCAAGAAAACTGTTTTTTGAACTTGTGTTTTAGTCTTCTTCGAAAGCAGTGATATTTATTTATTTATTTTGGAGTAGTCACTTTTTTTAAAGTAACTTGATAAATGATCACAGGAAGTTCCGCACCAACATGCGAAAGAACTTCACAGTGAGGGTGACGGAACACTGGAACAGGCTGCTCAGGGAGGTTGTGGAGTCTCCTTCTCTGGAGATATTCAAGGCCCATCTGGACGCCTACCTGGGCAGCCTGCTCTAGGGAACTTTCTTTGTCAGGGCGGTTGGACCCAATGATCTCTTGAGGTCCCTTCCAAACCCCTACAGTTCTGTGAACTGTCAAATTATTTTAGTGAGAGATAACTGAGTTTTTCAATAAAGACTTATGAATGAAAAATACTGACCTAAAACTAAGATATCAAATAACAGCAGATCAGTAATCACGTGACTATCCTCTACTGATGAGGATATTGTGAAATGCATTACAGAAGATTAAAGTTGTATTTCTGTCAAGAGTAAAAAAAATCTGTGTTCTTGTTTCTTCGCAGTGTTGGTGTATAAGATAATTCTAAAACATAGGACCATGCAAAGGTGTGTGAGGCAGGGAGATGAGTGAAAAGAAAAACAAGGTAAAACCAGAAAAGTTTTGCTCATATTGAAAAAAAACCTGGTATTCTGAGAAAAGTAGCTTACCACTCATGCACATGAAAAGCAGATAGACCCCTTTCTGACTTGCCATATATGATCGGGACCTTGAACTTCCCTTGCAGACTGATTGATATCCTTTTGCACAGCTGGAGCTGTCTATTAGGTTGCTTCCCCTTCCATTACCTGGAATGCTGTGCAGGTTTTATGGGTTGTCCCAAATATGCATCAGATCAGTCTTGAAATAACGCATACAATATTTTTGCCTTGCAGAAGTGCCATATGATATCTTAGTTATGTGAACTTGTTTTGCAAGGAGGGTACCAGATGAGCTGAGAGGAGTCTGACAGGTACAGAGAGATGCATTGCTTTACCAGGGGACTGGCAGATGCATTCATGTGAAGAAGCAGTGTTTGTAAATTCTGCCCATTCTTCAGAATGCTGCCACCTGCCAAAGCAGCATGACCCTCCTGTTATCTGGACTGCATGTCAGCCAGCTGTCTACTCTTCTGGTCTCTCTTTCTGCCAGAATAATGGAGTGGCTCCTTTTGAGGCCAGAGAAAGAGAGGTCTTAAAAACTGTTTTTCTTTTTTTCTTTTTTTTTTTTTTTTGGTCAGACTATTGATGATTTTCTGGACTATCTTATAATATACCCTTCATTTGCTTCATTTGACTAGTAAAGAAGTGATGTGACAAGCTTTACAGGCTCATCAGATATGACAGATTAGGCACCCTCTAATTTAAAAATAATAATAAAACCTTGACAGCAAGAAGTTTTTTTTTTTTTTTTTTTTTTTTTTTTTTTTTTTTTTTCTTTTGGAGGTCTAGCACTCTTATCAAATACATATGACCACTGATAATGTCATCCTGAAGATAATTGTTCTTTGGGTGTGCTCTCTGAGTATGCCTAAACCTTTCAACAGCTGACAGACGCATCCAACTCATGCTAACTGCATTTTGAAGAATGTTGGATTATCTAGTTGTTCAAAGTTGCTTTCCCTGTTCTCAGCTACGTTCATATTTTTAGTAGTTACCTAAACTAAGGAGCCAAAAGATTTTTTCTTCAAGAAAAGGAGCTGAAACAGTATACCCTGTTTTTTCTGGCTATTTATTTTTTTGTTTCTGAAAGTAGCATACTGAAAACTTCTAGTTGTATATTCTTCAGTGTCCACTGTGGTTAGTTCATCTCTTCTAGAACCTATAGGTTGGTTATACGAAACATCAGTTATGAAACTACTGGGAGGAAATCTGGGTTGGTGAAAGAGGCTGACATTAAAAGCGTGTTTTGAGCAATCATACAGCATCAGCAGAGGCAGAATGCTAAGGTATACAAACATTGGACATCTATCCTTTAAGTATGAGCTGGGTGCTGCCTTTGGGGATTTGGATTTGTTTGTCACCCGAGGGCCAGGTATTGTGAACTACAACTCTTGCCATGGAGTCTTCTGTTTTGGGCTGTGTTTTTGGTTTCTGGGTAAAACACCTTCTGGGTGTTTTACCCAGAAACCTTGCCCCTCATCCCTCTTCCTGGGAAGAGAAAATGATTGTAGGAAGAGATCTCTACTGAAGGTTTCACTCCATCACTGAATTGGATACCTCCTTAACAGGTGTGTCCTTCCACTTAAGTGTGTAGGTGCTCTGTCCCTGCTTCCATTCTGTATGGCCAGGGTGGGCAGCTTCCTCAAAGCTGGATGGAGGCCCAAAGAATAAAAGCTGTGCACTCACAGCATGCTTCTAAGCCACTGTTGGATGATGATACCTAAGATACTGCTAGCCAGTGCTTAAACTATCTGAGAAGTAGAATTTTCCAGCCCTTACTAATATGCCTCAGTGTCACTCCTTGAATTTATGTGTCTACACTCTAGGCATTGGTCTGTTGTGGTAAGCAATGTTCCACCTCACAAGTAGGTGCACTTGACAGCCACCTATGTCAGGGGAAAAAATAATCCTAGCTGGAAAAGATCCTGGCCTGTGCCAGAGACTGGTGCCAGCTGTATCTCCTGTTCGTTTTCATCTACACTTACTAACACAAGTGTTGAGCCCAGCTCCATGGTACTTTCCTGTGAGTTCTTCCACCAGTTGGAGTATCCTGGTCCCCACTGCAGGATGTCATGGTTCAACTTCAACAAAACTGAGGAGTTTGCCTTGCCCCACAGCGGTGATGACTAACCCTACAAGGTGTGCTTTTTCTATTGTGAAGAATATACATTCAAAATGTATTTAATTTTCCTCCAAGAATATGGTTGAGACATCTGTATTTATTTTTACACTGTACAGCTTCTCTTAGGGCTACAAGTCTCAGAGAGATCTTCAAGTCCAGGGATCTATTTGGCTTTTTCTGTATGAATGTCAGGAAAAGTTGCATCATTATAATGGGGTTTCATGACCTTTCCACTAGATACCAGTATGTTTTGGTAGAAAAGATGTGGGAGTTACTTAGGGATTCATGCTGTTTCCAGACCTGCCCTGAAACAATGAACAACTCTGAGATGGAGTTTCTTTGACTGTTAAATAAGGATAATATTTATTTCACTTAGAGTATAAAATGTTGGTTGGAACTGGATC
This sequence comes from Oxyura jamaicensis, assembly GCF_011077185.1. Lineage (NCBI taxonomy): Eukaryota > Metazoa > Chordata > Aves > Anseriformes > Anatidae > Oxyura > Oxyura jamaicensis. The sequence goes on along the minus strand of NC_048893.1, from coordinate 101,068,203 downwards.
AAATTTATTAACAGGAACGTTGTTACTGTCAGAGAATTCTTGCATTAGTGATTATAATAGCTAACAGGCTTGCAGTGGTATAATGAAGAAGCTTCTGAAAGTAGATGAAATTATAACTTTTTTTCACATGTAGAAAAGCCTTGAGTATCCTCTCAATTCCAATAGCATTTTCTCCTCCAGCAATACTTGTTAATGATCTTCACCTTAAAATCCATTGCACTTTTCATATTTCTTAATTTTATTTCTTGCTCACGCATGTTTGCATGCTGGTCATGACTTGAAGCAGCTTTTGGGGATTTACATCAGCTTTTATCTTTTAGAGAGCTTACAGAGTGCCTTTGTTCTCTTTTTGTCTTCCCTCTTCTCACCCCAGATTTTTCATCCTAATTTCCAATAGTGAACACTCCCCCCTCCCCCCCCTTCTTTCCTGTCCTTCTTCCTTTGGACTAGTAACACCCTCATACCTGGGATTCATATCCTATCCGTATCCTTGACTTGTGGTCATTCCCTTACAGCTGTAAATCACATTTTTAAAGTTTTATCCACCGCTACACACAGATCAGTCTGTTCTGCACTGTATTATTACTGAATCTATAAATAAGGAAATAAATCATTGATTTCTGGCTTAAGAAGAATATGCCATGGCATATGAAAATATATCAATTTTTAATTCATTTCTGAAGGTGACCCAGAAGCAAATGATCACAATGCAAGTAAAATAGAAATATGCATATTATACAGTCCCTGATGAAGTATTATGTTTTAAGAGAGTCTGTAGGATTTACGATTTCATATTTCTAATTTGCATATGTTTCATATTTGTTTTGAATTTAATATGCTGTAATTTGTCATGTAAATAAATTCGCTGGGTACTGCTGCCATCTCCTGGTCACTTTCTAAAGTTAAATACTGGTTTCAAAAAATTAACTCTTGTGATATTTAAATGAGCATTTCAAGGTCTTTGCTGTTAAAGATGGACTCAGAATTACCATACGTCTCAGCTTTCAGCACAGGACCGTAGAAAACAGACAGATTGACTTATGTGGTCAAAATCAAGAAGTGCTTATGTTTACAAATATAGTCTTTTGCAATTGCGATAATGAAGGCTGGCTGCAGTCTGGTGGAACCTTTCATAAATGAGTTTATCTATAGTCTATTTCCCTTCCCCAACTAATAGCTTTATTCCTTTTATTTCCTTCTGTCAACATTTTTGCTTTAAACAAAATCAACTGAGTAATATCTATTTAATCATTGAAATACGGAGTGAGGATGAGCTGGTTGAGCATGTCTGTCCGTGTTCATTGTCTTTAATAGATTAAAGCGAATTTCCATCTGCATCAGGGTAAATTCCACCACTCCAAATGAATGTCATATAAAGCTATTTCTTAACCGTGTGCTTTTTAACATGTCCAAACCATGTTAAGACACAAAACTCATATGAAACAGCCTATAGCAATAGTAGCGTATAATGCAAACCGAAGATATATACCCTCTTTGTTTCTCCTCATCTTTTTAGTATATTTACCTCCTTCTGGAAAAAAAAAAAAAAAAAAAAAAAAAAGAATGTGAAAACACCTCATGAAATAATTAAATCACAGTTCTTATGCTAATTTAATTTACACAGACTGTTTTAAGCTGTGCTCTAAGCTGGTAGATATGTGCAGGGTCTCAGAACTAGCACTGCTATCAATCTTTAATTTCTTGTTCCTGTGAACTTTAACAAGTTCATTTTTAACACTTATTGTTGCAGAGGTGTTTAACTTCTCTTACTTTGCAATGTAGGCTGACTAATTTTTAATGTTAAGTGATTTATTGACTCATGCATGAAATGAAATACTTTTGAAATTTTGCTTTTGTAGTATTGCTCTCAAATTCAGTGGAGTGAGTGTGCTACATTTTGGTGGCAAGTACGTGAATAAAATTAAATTCTGTCTGGTTACTCTGACATGCCTAGAAGACTCAATTCACAGGGAGGAGCAAACAAAGGAAATGAGAACTCCCTTGTAATGCCTAGTTGCTTTCATAGGAACTAGAGGAAAGGCACACAACTTAAGCAATTTTGATGATTATACCTCATACAAAAGCTGAACTGGTCAGACAGCTTCTCACTGCACAATTTTCTCTTTTCAAATTTAGCAGTATGACTGGAAAAAATAGCTGATGTTATAAACAATAGGAAAGAGAGGAAATTTAAGAAAGAAATTTATCTGAAGAAGGCAGGAGAAGACACAGCAAGTTGATTAAAATAAATAAAAAGTACATAATCTGTGGTGAATTTGATTAAATGCAGATCTGAATTTAATCTCATTGGCTTCTTCTGTGCCTTGGCTTCAACATAACACAATAGCCACAAAACACATCAATGTTACGACTCATCCAATTTTGAGTAATGGGAACAGCATAAAAGGTTAAGAGATAATTATATCCATGTAGATGGAAAACATATCTCTGGTTGCAAGTTTCTGGAGGTGCCACAGAGGTTTTGTTTCCATTTCTTACTGTCTTGTAATGCCAGGCATCTGAAAATAATTCAGAGACCCTCTCCCTTATCCTTCTCCCCGCCCCTAATTTGCTAATAAAAATGATGTGTAGAAAGGCAGTCATCTTGTCCAACTCTGAGCAGTCCTTCAGTTCTCACTGCCTTGCTACGGGTTGAGGCTACATATACATCTTTGTGCAAAAAAAAAATCACGGTTGTGAACAGGAGTAGAAATATTCCCTGACTCTCTGAACAAGACAAATTTCTTGTTTAGCAGAATCACTTGGAATGCTTCAGATGGACCCAGTAAGCTACTAGCAACAGGAATTTTTCCTCTGGTTTCAAAAGAAATGAATGAATTTAGATTGTGAGCTCCCAGCAGCAAATATTATCTTTCTGTGAGTTCATGTGGTGCCTCCTGTGACATTTTGGACACTGCCAAAGTCGTTATATGGCACATGAAATACGTACAGAAAGTTCAGTTTTCAGTAGAGTTGATGCAGAGTATGGTGGCAAGGCATTGACTAGTTAAAAATTATTTGCAGTGTGATCCTTCCCAACTTTTATTAATTGCTTGAACCAGGGTTTTAGTTGTTTATTTTGACAACCTGCAAGTCTGTCCACTGGAAGGGACATGTGGGCAAACCAGTTCCTTCAGCGACCCAGGAAGAAAAGTGAAGAACTCATCTAAGCCAACATAAGTCTTTATTGAAAATTAGAAGTTGTTTGTTAAAGCTCATGAAGCATGGTCCCGAAACTACCACTTAAATAAGAAATATGGCTGGATGGATAATCGTTGAAAATAATGTGAGGAGACTGATTTCAGAATAAAAGATGAGTGAGAAGCTCTGAGCCTGAGTTCAGATGAGATAGTGATGGGCTGTGGTGACTTGCAGTCATACCTCTTGAAGTGGTGGGGGGAAATGCAAGGAATGTGAATTGGGCTGCACTGCTACAAGCTCCTGCACAAAGGTCCCATCTGAAAAATAGCTCTCTGACTGTGGTTGTCTTTGTCAAGGGGATAAGGGTGCACAGCTTTAATTAAGATTTTGAAGAGATCATAAGAATAATGGAGTCTAGAGAACTTACTTAGAAATGCCTTCAAGGTGTTTTGACCTTAACGTTTTTTAACAGATATGGTTGACTTCACTCAGGACAGCAGAGCTTTTGAGGAATAATGAAGGTAGGTTATGTGATGAGAGTTTTTGCAACGAGAGCTCTTGCTCTCTTTAGGTGAGATAAGACATTAGTATGTTGCTAAATAGACATAATAAAAGCCATTATACAAGTATTGATGAAAACAGCTAAATGAAAAACAAACAACAACAAAACAACAACAACAAAACAACAACAACAAAAAAAAGAATGAGTGTTGTCTCATTTGCTTAGCCTTTCGGAACCAGTACAAACCTGATTATTTCCGCTTTGCAATGGGAGTTTATTATCCAGCATCTTTCCCATGGAGACAATGTTTTTATCACTTTGAGAAAGACTTCATTACATGATTGTGAGGATGAAGACAATAACATTAAGGCCAAAAAGGAGGGGAAAGGAGTACAAAGAAATTAATCTAAATTCCATAGTCTCATTTAGTTTCTACTCATCTGTCTCTTTCTGCCATCATCTCATTGTTGTGCTGCTTTGCAGCCAAGTGCAGCTTTTGTCTGGTGGTTTTCTTTCACAGAGGTGGATTGTATTTTCTTGCTTGTTAGTTAGTTGATGTTTGTGTATAATGTGCTTCATAAAGCCCTCTATACCCTTGCTGTTGACAAGTTCAGTAGAGCATGCATGCTGTTCTACATTCACGTAGAGGCGTTGTTGGGTACACATGTTGCCCTCTGCACAGTTGCTGTGGTAGGACACCTAACTGCAGGTGCTGTTAACAGGATGCAGAAAAGCAATTTGACTGTAGAAAAAGCATCACTAGCTTTGGCAGGAGTATATCTGTATCAGTGTAAGGCTGTGCCAGAGGCAAGTGGCCTCATTTTTGAGATCCAATGCAGAATTGCTGTCCTATGCTGCTGTCATCCCGTGTAGCTGTACCGTTCTCAGAAATAGATGAGATCTCTGCTCTGCAGCTCTCTGGATTGTGTCAGCATGCCCCAAAGTGCTTCTCCTGCCTCCTGGTGTTGATAAAATGAATCACTGACCCCAAGTGACCAATTGTATATATGCATATACAGTACTTCTAGTTAGTGTAGCTATGCTACAGAAAGGATAAGTGTCTTTACTTGTATGCATAAAAACCTTTCGATTTTAATGCAGCAAGAAAGCTCTAATTCTTTTATTTAAATAAAAATTTTAATTATACACATCTAAACATGAGTTCTTAGTTCTAATGGGTAACTTAGAGAATGTACTTCGAGACGCACACCCCACACATGCTTTTCTCTAAAGAATTGCTATTGCATTGAAATATTCAGCATTTGAAGGAATAATTATTTAAACAAATGTACAGATAAGGCTTCTATTGCCCAAAACCCCCAAACAATCTGTAGCTGAGGAGCTAATTGTGTTTACGTTCTGCAAACAGATCAGATCTGTAAGGAATGGAATGATTAAAGAGCTTAGAGGTAAGTGGATAAATTCTGATTTCATTCTACCGAGAAACAATCCTATGAACTTAAAGAAATTACATATATTCATGGCAAGTATGACTCTAACCCATGGTTTATAATGTTCTTTTCAGTAACACTTGAAGACATCTTGTATGATTGGAGTTTTGCATTTGCACGCCCTGTGGTGGTATGCATAATTGACTAATGATGTCTGTAATTTGCCTGTGTGATTAATTCATTTGAAGCTATAAATATTCTATATTAAATTATGCAGAAATCTAGCAAGTTTTTTTACTGATTTATTGAAATCAAAAGTAATTCCTGTTTCTCTCTTTCACTAAACAAACCAAGAATTAAAAGAAATAAAATTTTATTTTCATAGGAAAAATTACAGAAACTGACAATAATATAGGGATGCAGAGTTCCTGCAAAATGAAGAATAGACAAAGGATATATGCTTCTAACTGATGTTTAAAACCCTACTCTGTTAATATATTTACTAAATCATCCTGTAAACAAGGGTTGAAATCTGTTATGAAACCAACAACATCTTTTGTCATTCTGGGGAGAGGTTTCATGAGTTCTACATGAAACAAGATATACTTTGTATTTTCTTTTGCTCTTACATGAAATTAAATATTTTACTTTTCATAATGAAAAAATCTGAAAAAAAAAACATTAATGAAATGATCAGGAATTTGATTAAGCATTTTTTCATTGTTTATTTAGTGGACTGACAATTTATTTTTGCTTGGTTTGAACTTGAGCTTACCAAAGCAGCTTTGCTACACAGAGGCTAGAGTTTAGCTAGGTGGCTTTATTTTGCATATGCTTAGCAATTATAGGACATCTTGATGTGTGACCTAGCCACCAACCATTAAGTCACCTGAGATTTATATTAAACCATTAATATTCCAGACAAATTTAGCTAAACAAAAATGGTTTATACATATCTTTGTTCATTAAACAAATCAACAGTTGAGAAGAAAATTTTGTAGTGACAGTTTTGAACAGATGCAGAGATTAATGAACTAACATCAGGAAGGAAAAAAGTGACCTGATTAAACCTTCAAGAATATTTCCCCATCCTCTCTCTCTGCGCGTCATCGCTTGCGTATCAGGCACACGGTATATCATCCTTGATGCGAATTGAGAGAGGGCTGTTGTCCTTAGTTTCCTCTAGGAGGCTATTTTGCTTCTTCAGTCCAAAGGGAGCAATTCTTTAGTAATGCTGGATCAGGACTATCATTTCCATGTGCGGGTACATGCAGACCTTAGTCGGGATTAAAGATAGCCGCTCTGATGCGTTTTAGTTCCTCCTAAGTAACTTTTTGAAGAACTCAATTGTTAACGTAGGAGTGAGTTTTCAATAGGAATAAGATTTTACGTTTAGTCATATGGCCTTAGTTTTTATTAGGTACATTCATATTTTAATTTTTGGCATCTGTTGGTTAGAATCTCCTGAAGTACTGCAAAAGCAGTACTGAAATTGAGATCATAGATGTTCAGAGGTACTGCACGTGTAAGTATGACAAGAAAATCTCACCTTGTCCATGACCTTGGAAGCATTGCAGTGACTGGCTCATAAAGGTACAGGTGCTGAATACCAACAGGCTGTACAGCTAGAGGACCAAGGACTTCATTTCAGGCTGGCAACAAAACAGGGAATAAGAAATTATATTTCAGATGTCTGAAAGGCGAAGAAGCTGAGAGCAACAATATAGATAAGAGTTCCTTTTTCTATCTGCTTGTACTTCCCAGGTTTCAAAGAGACCAAAAAGTAGAATTTTTTATTTTTTTATTATTATTTTTTTTTGTATTGGAAAAAAAAAAAGCTGTAATTCCTAATATTTTTCTAATCATGTATTACGTTATTTCTACAAGCAGAATGAGCTTTGGGAGTAGGGAGTCTCTGCAGTACTAGAAAGTGTTTGGGAGGGGGGAAGGAAGAAGCTTCTAGAATTTCTACAGTGCTATGTTCAAGGGAATCGGCTATACGGCAGCTGGGCATTGAAAGGTAATTCAGGGTAATTGAAAGGTTTCTGTCTGTGTGCTTAAGATACTATATTTGAATGTGCAAGTTATAGGACTACTTAATCTTTAAAAATACAAACTGGAAAAATGATACTTCGAATTATTTCAAAGTTCATGATTTTTGCCATAAAGCTTTCAGCCTAAGCCCATGTCCTACCTAAATGTGCTAAATGAATAGCACTATTAGCAGCTGCAACAACAGTATGACATTAGAAAAATTACAGCACTAATTGGCACTGCTTTTACAGACCTTAATATTGCTACTTTAAATTCTCATTGTTCTCTTAACAGTTACATTACAAATCTTCTGATGAATAGCTTTTTGTACAGAATTGTCAGATTCTGCTTTGACAATTCATTTAATTTAATGGGTGTGTAATTCAGATAGGTTAACTCCAGAATGAAAGGGTCATTCTGAGAGTGTCTGCAACAGAAAACAACAAAGTAATTCTGTGCATCTTTTACAGTGAATCAGAAGATTTTTCATATCTATGGATGCTTAATAGGGAAAAAAAATGCCAACTGTAGGATCCATGTAATGCACGTTACCTGTTAAATACAGCAATAACTCATTTAGAGGTAGTCTAAAAAAAAGTATTAGAAGTATGTATTCTTAAAGGGAGTATATTTCCAAAAATCTGGAAATCCTAATTTAAATCATAGTTTAATTGATCAGGTATTTGATTAGCTAGTGTATAATTCATGTTGTATTTATAATGTTGTATATCCCCATGAGTGATAATGAAACTAAATCAGTGAATTAATCTGTTTTGCATTGAATGACAAGACTGTAGAGTGTGATTCTATCATAAACTGAAGCAAGAAAAATATTCTGAATGTCAAATCAGCCTACTATGGAAAATCTAATTATGGTTGTTTTTTTATTTTTAATGACAGTGTAGCAATTTGTAAACTAACTGTAGTAACCTCCCTTTCCCTCATAAAGAAAAAAAAAAAAGCATTTAGCAGATGATTAAATCTTACGTGGATAGGTTACTGCAATGTATTAGAAAATGGTTGGAAAGATGTTGGTTCTGCCATCAGAAAGAAGAAGACAGGATGCTCGGTCAGCCCCTAAAATTTTCCAATGCTCCCTCTTCAACTGTCTGTGCACTTTGTTTGTTTTTCTTATTGCAACCCTCTAACCACCCGCAAAGGCCAGCTGCTCCTCATGTTGCTGTCTGTAACTTTTGTCAGCTTCTCACATTATAAGCTGTCACCTCTGTGAATTTTCTCATGCTGCATCCAGCAATTTCTCACACCCTTTTAGCCTGGCCCCAGGGCAAGGTCTCAACAGCAGCCTAGTCATCTGCCTGCAGCCCTAACACAGTGTCTTAGCCAGCATGTCACTACCTGCAGCAAGACTTGCTTGCTTTGATAGCATCGTGAAGGATCAACTTGTTTTTAATTTCTCCTAAGTTCACTTCAGTTTCAGTAGTGCCTAGTAGGTGAGAGTATTATCAACTGCTGGCTGTAAAATGTATAGGTATGTACTAGAGCATGGTGGAAACTGTTTAAGAGGGGCCATAGCATTTATTCTGCATGATGAAAGCCCTGTGTGTACAACAGGGCCACTCTGCAGCTGAAGCCAGTGTGCTCTGCAGCAGCAGGACCTGTAGGTAGCAGCTGCTTTCTTCCATTCTTTCTTCCATTCCACTCCCAGCTTCCTGGGGTGCAGTTCAAACTTCAGGCTGTTCCCTCGCCTGACATCATAAGGTAGAGCTCACTGAAGGGGGAGGGCAGCAAGTATCCAGAGGGTAAGTTCTACACAGGCAAAAAGACAGAAAACTCCAAAATGTCAGTCATCCAGCCTACAGATTTATTCAGGAGAAATGTCAGCCTCTACAGCGGTGGAATCTGATTGGGGATGTAGGCAGCTCACTATTTTTAATTCAGCTCAACGCTAGGAGATGCAGTGCTAGATGTCTGCTAGACTCCAGTTTTCAGAGCTGTCTCTGTGACTCTGGGAATTAAATAACAAAACCAAGAAGGTGAAATTCTTGAGAGAAATTGTATGTGGGAAGTGTAATGCCATAGTAAACCCTGCTGTAGTGCAAGAGCTGCAGTGGACCCAACCATAATGACAGGTGGCCATCTCAGAGTAACAGCATGTAATGATGCAGTGGTGTTTCTCAATATATCCCTAACGCAATTGTGTTCCTGACTGGGATGCTCTTCCTATTTGCTATTTATTATAGTATTACATGTTGCTTTATTTAGAAGTGTCTCTCTAGTCCCATTTTGTAGCGTTGGGCATTTGTTCTGCTTCTGAAGTGTATTCCAAAGGAAAAATGGAAGTGTAGCAAATAAAAAAATTGAGAGACTCTGAAGATTTTGAGCTTAAATGTATGGAACCATGAAATAATTATTAATTTCAGAATAAAAATTGAGCAGTTCATTACAAGGTAACCATAAGATCAGGCTAATGTATTCTGTATCTCATAAACAGTGAACTAAGTGCTAGTCTGAAGTTTCCGGTGTCTCTTAAGAGTGCGTGTGCATAGGGATAGATAATAGATTGTTATAATAAAGATTTGGGGAACGTTTGACTTGGAATTTATATTTTAGCTGATGGTCTGCAGTTTTTATGCTGTCTTTGGGAGATCTTTGTATGAAGCCTGAAAATGAACATTGTTTCTGATAAGTCCTATCAGTTCAGAATGCAATCTGATTACACAATCAGATAATCACTAAAACTTCTTTTATGTCATTTAGAACAGGTGTTGGTAATAGCACTACTTCAGAGGTACCAAAGATTCAGTGAATTCATCATACTTTAGCTAATTTCCTCATTTCAGAAGGGAAAACTTGCAGGTTGTTTTATTTCTTAAATGCTATTCCATTATGTGGTGATGGGCTTTATGTGTATATATGTATAATCGAACCTTTAAGTGTATGCCAGAGCTATATCAGCTGGAAATATTACTAATGAAAATTAACAGGAAAATGTGCAAGAACCAAATGGTCAATGTGCAGACAATGCATGGGAAAGTCTCCTAAAAATAAAAATGCTATTTCATTTTGGAAAGTGTAGAGAAATTTCTTCTTCAAGAGTCTGAGGAGTTTATGGTATCCAATTTTTGCTACTGCCTTTTTATGCATATGCATTTAGATGATTTTTATTAAATAGTTTAAAAAAATCATACCAGCACAATTTCTGTAGGTAGTTCTCCTGTTCAATTGTTATTTAAAGCAAAGATGACAAAAGTAGTTTGAGCAATTCAATTCTTATTTTTTTTTAAGAAAATTAAAAATAAAAATAAAAACAGAAACATGAGGGATCTAATTTTTTAATGCTGCCTGTGTTGCTGTTAAAAACATGTCCTACACAATGACAGCTTATGGGCTACAACATTTCTGTGAAACAACAATACTGAAACCTAAATGTGAATGTTCTAAGGATTTCTCTGCATAGGGGCTGATGTAAGGGAAACAAGGATGTAAGTCGTGCTGGTCACTTGTGCTTTGTCTTTTTTAAAGCCTTTGTAACAATAAACTGTGTAATTTGAGTTCAGAAAGGTAAGTGAATTCTTGCTTCTCCTATGGAATCCATGCAGGCCAATTCTGTTTGTTCAGGGGTAAAAATATATATATATATATAATTTGGGTATTAAGTGGTACATACTGGGATGGGGGTGTTGATGCAATGCATCTCTTACAAAAAAAAGTATGGATTTAAAGATGCAAAATAAAAATACAAGGAAATGCAGGAGGGGAAGCATTTCATTTATTCTGGAATAGGTGCCAACAGATCTAAGGACAAGAAAAACAGGTAGAAGTTTAAGAAAATAACCTTAATGGTCTAATTCTGTCCAAGGTATGATATAATACAATTAGAATTAAGAATAATCTGAATTAAATTTGTCAAAGCATGGAAATATGGAAAAAAGGTCTACAAGTGAACTTGGTTTAACTTTGCCCTTTACTAATGATGACAGTAATCTCACAGCTTGGTTTCTCTGATCTTAGATTAGATTGAATTAATTTAAAAAAAATACAACACACTTTTTAAAAGACGTCCATCATGATCTTTTTACTATATGTATTTTCCTGCTGAAATAGCCTTTAGGCATTGCAGAAATGCAAATAATTAATAACTAGCATTACTAAAATATGAGGCATAGAAAAGTCTGTCATACAGTTAATTTTGTGCAAACTATAATTACAAGATTTTAACACTGATTATAATTACTTGAGCATATGGCAAGAAATAGGTAATAAAACTGTTTTTAATTGTGGTATAATGAGTTTCTGGATATTCTATACCATTTCCATGAGGATGCTAAAAATTTATATAGTGAGAATGATAGAAGGAAAAATGGTATTAAAATTCTGTAACTTGGAAATATTTGTATCATTAAAATAAAATACAATTTGAGAATATTAATCATAGGTCATCTTTAGTGATGCATTCTTCAAACAAAAGTTCTTGTATAGATTGGGTATGTTTAGACACTTACTCATTGGGTGGTTGTTTTGTTTCCCTTAATATTTTTGCAAGAAAAAATCTGTGAGATTGAAGGGAATCCACTACTTTAAATATATATAAATATGTAGAGACTTTCCTCTTCTGTTTGTCTTTTTTGTTGAATTCTGGCTGTAGTAAAACCTCACCTGAACCCTTCATATTTGACTCTTGCTACAGCTTTTATATAGTTCCTTTGTTGTCTGAGCCCATAATTATTCCAGCAAGCGTTCTCTGAAGCCCTGTTACAGTCTTCTGTACTCTACAAAATCCTATCTGCTGCCATAAGGCATTGTTAGTGAAGGGCTGTGATCATATGGGCTTGCAGTTGTTCTTCAGGAATGTGCAACACGCAGGACGGAAATAGATCTTGTGTCTCAGCATATCTTTGTACTTTTTCTTTTTTTTTATTTTCTTTTTTTGGAAGAAATGAAGCAGCTTTTTCAGTTTTTAGCTGAAGGGGCATAAGGATGGGCATACAGTGGCGTATGTATACTCACAAACTGAAATGTACTGGTGGCACTCATCTGAACATTAGGGATAGAAATCAACTTTATCTTCTCTGTATGAAGTGTATACTACCAAGCCTGTTGTAGACTATTCAGTTCTTTGCTGTGAACCTGCGTTGGTTTCTGTACCCAGCCAGCACCCTGATATGTGGTAGCTGAAATCCTAGTCAATGGAATATTTTTCATTACAGAGTTAGAAAACCATTCTCTACTCAGCCTGGAATGCTCAAACAAATAGTTTTTCATTAAAATTACATTTTGCACTTCCCTACCTAGCTATGATGAAATTAGTCTTAATGAGAAAAAAACATTTACTTCAAGACACATTATTGTGTGAGACTCTACTGAATTATTCCATCATGTAGTTTTTTCATCCTTTCTTTCTTACAGATAAAGTTTTTTTTTCTTTCTTTCTTTCTCTCTACTGACTTGACTGGGAATAATATTTCTTTCTTTAAAAAAAAATAATCTGTGTTTTTAAAACAAGTAAATGACTTTTTATTTTAGCGTATGTCTATAACCAGCTCTTAAAGTTTCAAAATGGTTTGTCAACATATCACTGCCATGCTTGTCACAGCCTCTCTAAAGCTGTTAGAGTGAGTCAGAGAGTGATTTTTCTGCCAGAGGAGCCTGGCAGTGACTACAAGCCTAGTGATACTTCTGCTGTGCAGAAAATTATTATTGATAGTAGTAAGGATAAGCCCGATGAGGGAAAAGATGTTGGGCTGAGAAGTAATAGGGGGAGGTGAACGGTTTTTCACTGAGCTGATGCTAGTCATGTCCAGCAAAAAAATAATGCCTCTTTATAGGACACCTAGTACTAAAATTGACAGTCGTAATCCCTGTTTTTTCCTTGCCATTTTCAACAATTTTTCTGAACAAGCTATTAATTCTGTTGGAGTGTGTTGATCAAATGACATCAAAAGAGAAACTTCAAACTTGGACGGGAAGTTTCCCAAAGACAATGAATTATTATCTAAATATAATGGGACAGTAAATATGTAAGATAAAAACTTCTAATGTTTTTCCATATGCAGGTAGTCTAGGGGTGGTTTTCTTTTCTACTGAATGTAGTATATTGTTCTTTTATTTTAATTCCCTTTTGTTACAAAGAGCTTGTTTCTTCTCTAAGGTTATCTGTTCTGCGACCAGCTTCTCTAGTGCTAGCTTCATATTGATCTCAGTTTTCAGCAAAGTAAGCTCTAAAATTTCTGTAGATCAAATATTATACACATGGGTGTATGGGTATGTCTATTAGGAAATCAAAGCCAAAAGTCTTTGTGAGGCTCAAGAGTATTGCTTCAAAATATGTACTTGAAAGTAGCCCTTGCTGTTGGTATGCTCTTAAATGTTGGTAATAAATTAACTCCATGGATCTTGGTTCCTGAAAACATTGCCAGGTGCTGTAGAACCTTCCACTGTTTTGGTGAGACATTAGCATGTTTCATTCCTGTGTAATATAAGAAGTCTACATTGTGCTGCATATAAAAGCACCAGGCTGACCCATTTTCACTTTGGTTTTGTGCCAGCCCTCCCTGAACAATTTGGAATGAAAGGAACGTAAGTGGGTTCTGTTTATTTTGTATTTCACTGGGATACCTCTAGCTTTTAATGTCCGTCCCTGAAGGCATCTAAGGTATGGAGAAACAAAATCTGTTAGCTGGGGCCCCAGCATAAGGAGGATGTGGACATGTTAAAGTCAAGAAGAGGGCCAGAGATGATCAGAAGGCTGGAGCACACCTCTCTTACGAAGACAGGCTGAGATGACTGGGATCATTTAGCCTTAAAAAGAGAAGGCTCTGGGGAGATCTCATTGCAGCCTTCCAGTACCTAACGGGGGCCTACAGGAACCTACAGGAAGGAGGGGGAGGGACTCTTTAGACTCTTTACCAGGAAGTATAGCAATAGGACAAGGGGTAATGGGTTTTAACTCAGTGAGGATTACATTAGATATCGAGAGGAAATTCTTCACTCAAAGGGTGGTGAGGCACTGGAACAGGCTGCCTGGGGAACCTGTGGCTGCCCCATCCCTGGAAGTATTCAAGGCCAGGCTGGATGGGGCTTTGGGCAACCTGGTCTGGTGGGAGGTGTCCTTGCCCATGGCAGGGGGCTTGGAATTTAGATGGTCTTTAAGGCCCCTTCCAACCCAAACCATTCTGTATTTAAAAGATTAAAAAGAAAGGGGTGGGGTGGGGGGCAAGGGGGTGGTGGGCAGGAGGTGCTAAAAGAATTAAAAGAAAAAAAAAATGTAAAAATTGATTTGTACTTCTTTGTTACCATGAAGATACTAAGGCTATGTCTGCATTAGCAAACTAAATAGGGTTAAAGCGTAGTATGAGCATTGGCAGGTGACTTGCTGATTTTGCTGAACTGCTGTTAATTTGTTGCGATGATGCACTGTGTGATTTTTGGTTCAGGCCTGCTTTTATTTTTCCAGAGTCTGCTTGAGAATCTTTTTGGTTGTTAGTATGGTCTGGGGCTGCTCCTGGGGTCAGTGTGGCTGCTGCTATGGTGTCTGGGGGCCACATGGGGAGGAGAGAGCCCAGGAGCTTAGCTCAGTGGATGTGAGTAGTGCTGCATGGGGCTGAAGAGCCTCCATACAAAACATGGACACAACCCAAACATATTTAGTTTTGATCCTGTGGCTCAGTGTTGTCATTTGGGATGCTGTGGTGTAACCCTGAGTGTTGGTAGACTGAAGTTGTGGAAAGAGTCAGAAGCAGACCACTTGTTTTAGGTTTTAAAAATAATTTTTCATGTAGAGTAATAATCCTTTTAGTATTGGAGGTAGATGAAACTTGATGTGTTTGGGCATGTAATGAATGTGACACATGAGTTCATTTATAACATCTCTCTATAGAGAGACTTGTATTGAGGGCAATGTCCCCAAAAGTCTGTGGGGAGATGATCTTGATGTTATTTTTTTGGATCTATTTTTTCTCCACACCTAACAAAATTTCAACTAGTACTGAAAACGAGGGGCATTTACAGTAAAAAGAATTTGGTGGAGGGGGAAGAAGATGCACTAAGTAACTAAAAATCTCTTTAACCAACTACTTGCACTTACTATGCAATATCTGAATATCTCTTGAGCTGTGTCATGAGCATCAGATTAGGAAATCATGCCCTGCTGTAAGATTAACTGCTCTTGTACAACCCCTCATGATAGGTGTTTGCAATACCCCAGCTCCAACAGGTTATTAAACTCCAATTCCAATAACACTAAAAGTGCTCCATAAAATTAGTCAGGCTAAATTTGTTAAATCTAAAATTGTCAAAGCAGCTGAAGTTTTTGCACCCGAACATTCTTCATTTTTTTTTTTTAAATTATTATTATTAAAAAAAAAGGGGGGGGAAACCCTACAACCAAAAAAAAAAAAAAAAGCATAGCTGAGGAACAGCAATTCTTGTTATTATGTCACATTGTCTGTGATATGGATTCCTCCCATCCCATTTCACCTGCAAACTGTGTTAATTCACACCTTGACCTATCACCCCACAAATGGCAGAAGCAAAAGTAAATGCTGACCTTTAATGTAACCTGTGCTCCTTTCACTCTGTCCTATATTCTGATCTAGAGTAAACCATTTCAGTTCACCAAACCGGCAGAAATCTAACCTCAGCTAATGTTTTTGTGTTAGCTGTTTGGCTTAGCAAATTGAAAGAGCTCATCACAGAAGCTGACAAGTGCCAGGAAGTGATAGAAAAGCAGGACTGCAGCAGCGGCTGTTAGCCTGCCTTCAGCTGCCAAGGAAGCACAGCCTGGAAAGAGACAGTAATGTGTTCCTCTCCCTGTCTATTAGCAAATCAGGGTCTTCTCACTGTGTTATAGATTTTTTTTTTTTTTAGTTAGTTGACACATTTTTCAGCCCCATCTCTGATGTATGAAGACTGGAAAAATCTCCCCCTAAAAAAAAAAAAAGGCATAAAAATGAGAATTTCAGTGACCTGGTTCCTGATCTTGCAGAGTATTTGGCAGTGTTTCAAACTCGCTAGGTAAGAACAATGCATATTTAGTTGATAGTTGATATATAGGTATGTATGTATTTATTAGGCTGTGCTTTCTTGAAAGCATGGTTTGTGGATGAGAGACTGAGACCTTTTAAATAAGGTTCTGCTTCTCTCTCAGGCAGTAAGTGACATAAGGTACGTGAATGATGTGAAACAAATAAAGTGCTACTCAGGATTGCATCCATTGGAGATAATAGATAAATCTTTGCTCTAAGCCCCATGACATTATTTCAATTCAATAGTAAACGTATTTTCAATTTTAAAATGAACTTCAGGGGAATCTCTAGCAGATGCAGTCTCTTAGCTACTTGAGGGATCCAAACAACTAATACAATGCCTTATGAAAAGCTGCTCTACAAAACTGTTTCTTCCCAGAAGAGAGGGAGAACAGTTGTTAAGATATGAAAAACAAATATTTATGAAAAGCTTATTTTATTCCCTTTTGGTTAGTCCGTGTCATCATTACACTTGTGAATTGTTAAGGGTCTATCTAGTTCAGTGGCTTGGCTGTTGCTCTTCTGTAGATACCTTTTTAGGGGTACCACAGTCCCTCTAGGTGAGTTATTGAAACACACTTAGGATGTTTGTTAATACATTTGTTGATTAACACTCTCTGATCAAGTGTTTCTTTATTATTACATAGAAATCTGACAAGATATTTGGTAAGCAAGTGTTCATGGGAGTTTATTTTTGGAAGAAAATAAACTCTGTTTCATGTAGTTTACCTTGCTTGAGATTTTGCAAAATCTGCGTAGGAAAAGTGACAGCTCTGTGATTCAGGTAGTACCCAGTTTTCACCATCGGTACTGTTTGCATTAAAACCTTACAAGGATATTTTAATTATATTTACAAAGATGTTTCTTTTCATAAAGTGCAAAAAGTTATGATATAATGTAGTAGAGTATAACAGGATTAACATTTTTGCTGATAACAGAAGTGAGACTCAGTTGTGATTAGCTTTGATTTCATCAGGGTTATGAGTAAGGAAATACTCTGTGTGTTAATGTATATCAGGAAGTTGTTGGATTTAACATTCCTGTACTGTGTCATCTTGTCAGTATGGCCTGTTGCAAAACCAAATATTTATTTGAGGAATATTCATGGGGTGGGGGGGAAATATGTTTGTTCTGTTTCATGAAAAAGGACTGTACATAGAAGACATCTTAAAACTGGTCTTCCTTTGTCCTTGCAAATTTTCAGTAGAAAGCTGGTCTGTGGGATGAAGGCCTGGGGACAGCTGCACCAGATACCCTGAGAAGTATGGCTCAGCACCCCAACTCTGCCGGTGAAATGAGCAGTATGCGCTGTACCTCTCCTGCTGCAGGGCAAATTACTGTGTTTGAAGTTGTTTGTGTAAGGGAGTTGGACCTAACTCAAAGTTTTGTACCAACGTAGGTAAGGTGCACATTGTGCTCACTGCCACTCAGTTACACTTTAGGGACTTCAACATCTTGCAGAAGGGTGGGCGGAGAGAAGGAAAGGGGAGGGGGGAGAAGACATCTGATGGTGATAATGTCTTTCGTTAGCACAGCTAAATTTGCAAGGTGTCGTTGTTCAGCACCCTCATTGCCAAATACACCGCGCTTTTCATCACTCTGCTGTGACATAGCAGATTTCTTTGTATGAACAACAGGCTCTGCAGATGCAGTCAAACAGCAAGTGTGGTCTTAGGTTGGATATTTATACTCATAATTTTGTAGTTCTAATAGAAAGGAATAGCCTTGTTGCTGCCTGGTGAAATGGTATCTACAGTGTACTTCTTGGTTGTAAGAAATCAATTCTAACTTGAAGAGCATTTTGTTTATTTTTGCTATAGTTTGCACATTACAAGAGGGAAAGATGTAAATTGTGCAGAAGATGAAAACTGATTTTGATGGCTTTTGCATTGTCTTGTTTCAGGAAGAACAATCACTTCTCATTTAAATGCTTGATGGCTGAGGGAGCTGGGAGACAAATATCTTAGAAGATGGTATTCTAGGGAAATTCTAAGATGAAGTTTTAAATTGGAAAATCAATATTTATAAGGGTCCTTAGAAAAATGCATCATAATCTATACAGTCTGAGATTTTATTATGGGCCCTACTCAAATGTAAATTGAAGTTAACTAAATTGAGATCTTTTTGTTGGTTGAAAGGATTGTTGCATTTCAGTTTTCCTATATATAATGGTTCATCAGGTAGTCACTTGAGACTTGACAGATTGAGGTAGAAAGCTTCAAGAAGCATGCAGGAGCATGCACACTTCTCCACTGGAGTGTTGTTCCAGTCTCAGTGAAAGAAAAATCAGTTATCTGTTATGCGTAAGGTAACTCTCTGCTGACTCATCCCTTGGGCAGCTTGATGCAAGATACCTTCATGTTAAAAAGCCAGTAATGAAAGAATTTATTTTTAAATTTGAGGAATTGTAAGGATTTGGTTAGTGGGAAAGCAAAATCAATTGCAAATTTAGAGAAATTAAAATTGCAAGTTTGCTACCAATTTAGACTGTAGAAATTATCAAAGTAAATAAAAAAATATTATTCCTAATGTTTCTAAATAATTTAGCTTGATTTTAACCTTTCTATTTTGTGCTTTCCCTGCTTATTAAATTGTGCTTTCAAAAGAAGTCTTACAAAATAAAGAATCCTTTTAAATAACATACAGTTGGTAGTTGCTTTGTCTTCAGGAACTCAAATTTTATTTTCTAGGACAGATATTTTGACTTCTAAATTCATTCTTAATTCTGTGTAGATTCAAAATTTAAAATGTAGTCAGCTGAAGATACTATATTCTGTTTTCATGTCTGCTATTTAACATGTTTATGTGCAAACCTAATGTGAAATAACTCTTCAGGACACTGTGCTGCAGAAATGGGTCTTGGATTATTAAGGTTCCACAAACTAAACATCATTTAAAAAGGGTAATGCCACCCTTTCATTTTTTAGGCAGATGAATTGCATTTACGTCAGGCAACTCTTGATCTTCTGGGCTTGTTGAGGCCTCAGATGAAATGTTTTATTTTGTAACATGGTCTGGTAAAAGCGTGAGGCAGAGTCAGTGGATAAGTGATTTTGAAGAAAGAGCTAGATGCTCATATTAAATTCATCAGAGATTGGGAACCAAAATTCTCTGCAAATAAACAGAATTGTGATAAAATAAATTGCTATGACTTTCCTTTGTCCTTGAGAGACCCTTTGGGCTTTCTACTCAGGTTTTAAAAAAGTAAATGACTTAGTACTATTGTTTTCCATAACAAATCGATGTGGAAATGCCTTACAAAATAAGTGACTGTCACAGACTTAAAATGAGGAAAAAATAAAGATGCAGGTGTAGGCAAAGGGAACACTAGACATCTCAGCAGAGTACTGGCACAGCCAAGTAAATGCATAGGACAAAAATGCACTAGGTTGTTGCAAGGGCTGAAGAGAAGACCCATGGGGGGAGGAGAGCAGCAGGTAATAAGAAGGGGAATGATAATATTTAGCTTGAGGTCTGCCCAAGGTGACTTTTAGGGACACGGAGAACAATTTTGATTTACCTTCAGAAACAGACCCTAGGGGAAATTGTCTGTTGGAAAGTGTTCTGGAGGAATTAGTTCTCGTACGAGAGATGAGTTTTTTCACTGTGTTCTTCTGCAGGCTATGGACTGGGGTTACAAATGGTTTGAAGCAGGGAAAGTCATGCAGTTAACCCAAGCACTTCTCCATTCTAGATCCTCAAGCAAAGAAGAAAAAAACTTTCCCAGAAAAACACAGCACAATTTATTCAAACTAGATGCTAGTTTATTGAGGGACATTTTAGGGACAGGCTGAAAATATTGTTTAACAAATAATGTAACAGTAAGAATAATACAAAAATGTAAGACTATTGGGAGAAATCTTGCTGTTAAATGACGAACATAATTTCATGATTGAAGTGGTCATAAAACTCCTCAAAGAACACTTTATAGCTCTGATTAATGTAATTCATTTAATTAAAAAAATATAATAGGAAAGGCTATGGGAAAATACCTTGGAAAATAAGTCATCTCTGAAGAGGTCTCCAAACTGTTAGCAGGAAACCTGTTAAAGGACCCAGAGGTTTATAGACTGGTAAATGAGTGTTAACAGGAGGTCTGTTCAGTCTGCAGGAAAAGCTGAAAATAACAGGATGTCTCCTAGTGCTGTGCCTGCTTTTCAGAGAGAAACTCAGCCAAGGTGAGGCCAGAATACCAGCTGTTTCTGAGGTAGCTACTTTTAAAGGGTTCCTTCATCATCACTTGGAGGTTTGTTCTGTCTGCTTCGGTGTTTGAGGCCAGACTCAGAGATCAAGCATCCAATTCATGTGGTGTGAAAACAAAACCTGAATAATTTATATTTTTAGGTAAACAAGATTGAATAGGGAAAAATGTGGTCTGAACGGTAGTAAATAATGTTTGGGATTTTGATTAAATGTTTCTTCATTACAAGCAGAAATCTACCTGACACATTGTGTGTTTGATCTGGTGCACAACAAGAGCGGGCTAAGTTCACAAGCGTGCTGTGTCATTTCCCTTTTATGCAGTAGTCTGGAAATTAGCATGCTCACTGAGTGTGAGAAACCAAATTCCATTACCTTCTCTGCTGCTGGGAATTTTGATACTGCATCCTTCTTTCTCCCAAAGAGGATTCAAAAATCATCAGGCTATTTGTTATTTCTGAATGCTTGTCATTTCCCTTTGCATAGTAAGTGAATATTCCAGTGGTGGCTGAAATCTATTTTTCAGATGACTATCCTGAAAATGCAGTCTGAATAAACTAAGTATTAGAGATTAGGAAATTCTTCTCAAATGTTTGATACACAAGTTTAAATGCACTTTACCTTCATTAAAAGCAGGAATGTGAACCAAGTTTAAAGCACTGATAACAACACCCTGGCATGGATATCAGCACCCAGCATGTTGGCTTAGGCTTGCCCTTGGGAAAAAGGGAGGTTTGTATTTAGATCTGCTAAGTGGTTGACAGAGTCTAAGCCTATAATGACATCACCTACAGTTGAAGTACAGTAACCAGAATTATATTTTAAGTGAGCATAGCTTTTTTTTTTTTTTTCCCCTGCTCTTTTCTGCACAGAAAATTACTTAGCTCATCTAATATCACGTGTATGAAAGACATCTAAATAATGCTTATCTGCAACTAATGTCCTCATGAAAGTGGTGACAAAAAGTGGTGACAGCAGGATAATAGTCTGGTAAAAAGAGTCTTACATCCAGACTAGAATCTGAAGATCCCTCTTTACCATTACAAGTGTGGTTACAGCCAAGGCAGTTCTGTAGCATTTTGTCTGTTGGGTAGAAACTCATTCCCAAGATGCATTACCTAAAGATACACTAAAAGTAATGAAATGCTTCCTGGTGTCATAGTTGTAGAATTTCTTTTCAACCGGCATGATCTGAAAAATAGAGTCCTATTCCCACCTACGATGTCTCTTGATATAATTTAGGAGCTGGCATGCATCCACATATTGGGAGGCTTGTATTATTTCCAAGTTTAGTACATACATCATCCAGTTGCACTCTGAAGCTCTCTGTTTTCAGTCCTTTTATGTTGCGAGTCTTTCTACCTGCTACCCTCCATTTAGAAATTTAAGAAACAAAAGTTCATTTGTAATTAATACTTACAAAACTTGGCGCTTTGTATGAAATACTTTGATTTTTAAATCCTGGACTGTGTAGATATCAGTGTTTCCAGTTTTGTCCACATCAGAGGTCTCAATAGTGCCTTAGAACTTCATAATCTAGGTTTTTGCTAAAAGTGGCACCTGTTTAGAAAAATGATAGAAGCCCAGAAAAAAAATAAAGGTGTTCCTAAGGGAATCCTATAATTGATAAATAGCACTTTTCTTATTATGCCTGGGTAAACAGATTTACTCATTCAGATGGAATTAACATCACACATGAACTATGGGACAATGTTTTGGCAAGAAATGAGGCTTGTTATCTGACTTCCAATAAAGATTTGAGATGAAACATTGTATGATCACTTAATCTTGTTAAACGTAGCACAAAACACTAAGTGTATTAGAGCGTGTATTTAAATGATAACAAATTCTGCTGTTAGACCTAATAGAAAACAGTCCTTTCCCCACCCAGCACAACTCCTAGAAGGAATTCTTTCCTTGCTTCAGAGCTATTTATTCTGCCTTTGTTGCTGGCCATTATGTATGTTGGTACATATCTTTAGTTATTTGGATTTAGATGTTTGCATTTATTTATTAGCATGACTTTTAAAAATATGTAAATTGTTATGAAGTATGAGTATATATTATATAACATGTTATTCTGTACAGTACATAAAATATAGTTATGTAAAATGCATGTAATATAAACTACAAAATATACTTAGTTATATAGAATAGTGGTAAGTTATAACATATGAATACAGTTCAGAGGTAACATCACAAATGACATTTGAAATAGCCATTTCCATTATAGGAAGAGCCTGCATCCCTTCTGTTGTTCCCAGGGACTTTTTATTTTTGCAAGTATTTTATGAAGTAAAATTTACATAGTCCAACTTCAATGAAAAGGGGTGATGGACAAGCCTAAAGAAACCACCTCTGGAATTACTCAAGAGTGATAGCTAGCTCCTATAAATAGGTATTAAGCTGTTTAAAAAGCAGTTTACTTTTCAGGAGTTCTGTATAAAATAAATTGCAATAGCTCCAGACTGACATAGTGAACTCTGTGAACACTTCCTGCAGGACCAATATAACAGCTGTTGTCTAATGGCTGATTTTTCACCATTTCTTACGTATCATGGAGGGTAACTGCATTATATGCATTCCAGCCCCACAGCTGGCACACATTATTCCCCCAGGCTGGCCTCTGCTACAGAAGTTAGAGCTCTGTGCGAGGTGCCAGAGCAGAACTATCGAAGGTCATCCATGCCTGAAGATGTACTTAGTTGTACGTGCTCTCATGCTCTGGTTATTGGTGCCAAGAAAGTAATGGTTGGGCAAGGCAGGGTCTGAACCCAAGCTCTGTACTGCCAATAGCTTTCTGTGCATTAGTACCAAGGCATTTTTCTGTTATTGCACGTTTACAGCATTTCCCAGTATTTTGTTGTGGGAATGCAGCAAGCATAAAATGCTTTCCTTGACAGAGAGTAGAGAGTGACAGAGAGAATGTTTATGTCCTGAATCTGTTTGTCATGGTTGCAGTAGATGGCTGTAACTTCTACCAGCGCTTAAAAATTACTTCGTTTTGATAGAACAGTTAGTACGTTCACTGAGGTATGAATTTAAGTAGATATGTTTTAAAATGAATTTCTAGAATTAAATATAGGTATAAGGGAAGCAAATTAACCTTATAAAATTCTGTGTGCCAGGCACATTGATATTTGATACTAAAATACTAATATGGAAATTTAGTTTTAAACTCATGTTTTGTGTATTTTGGTTAAATGTTTCACACACTGGCTTTGTGCGTTTACTCGATGTTAAGCTGTAACTGCAAAATATACATATTTATATTAGTGGATATGTCTGCACATTCTTTTGGTGAAGGTTCATGAAATGCAGAATTATAAAAACTATGCACATCTGAGCTGCTGCATACTGAATACTATCAGTTGTCCTTGTTCACAAGTAGCTGCAAGTGCACACATCATCCCTATAATTTTCATCACATTAATGTGATTCATTAGCTGTTTAGGAAGAAGACACATGTCAGATACTACAGAATAGAAATTGCTCAACTTTGAGGTTCTTTCTAAAAAGGAGAATTAGTGTTCTGGAAGCTGTGTGTGAAGGTACAGCTAGTGTGTACACTAAGTACAAGTCATGGTGACTAACAGTAGAACTGCCACAGCTGGGTATGCACTTACCATTCCCAACTGGATTGTCTTGCAAAAGATTTAAGAATCTGTATCTCCACTGAGGGAGCAGTATGCAATGTTTTGTACGCTTCCACATCATCTAGTCCAGCCAACTTCTTCCTAACACAACTCCAAATGAAACTACTTAGAGTCGTTTGTCTATAAGAATAACTGTTGAGAGTATCGTAGCTACGATTAGGGAAAAATCTCCATTAAGGAAGTGCTCACATTGGCAACCCAGTCAGTGTGGTAATGGGAGAGGAGAAAGAAAATAGGTTACACTTTTTAATAATGTAATTACAAAAGGTGATTTGAATTTGATTATCTATGAGGAATGCTGATAAGGGTAAATCTCTGTGCACTAGGAGATCTGAATGCTGAGGACAGATCAAGTCTCTGCAGGCTTGCACGGAAAAGCACAGCTATTTCATGACCTCCTTCTCTCTCCCATTAGGCTCAAGCCTTGTAAAAGCAGGACAGATTTTGGACTGTATTTTCTAAATGCAAGAATGACCAAATGCTTTCAGGTGTAGCTGAAAAAAGTTAATTTACTTTTACTCATTCTTTGTGAGAAAAGATTAAAAAATAGGGAATCCATTCAATGAAAGCAAGTACAGTGATGTAAATATATTTTTCTCAGATAAACAACATGCCAAGATCCTGTTTTACTTGAATAACAGAAGGAAGAAAAATCGTCAAAAGCAAGAGAGTAAATTGTCTGGAAAAAAAAAAAGAAAAAAAAAAAAAAAGAAAAAAAAAATCCTTTATTTCCTAGGCAGCCCAAAAGAAGCTGTAAACTCTGATTTTATTTCTTAATGTATATTTCTACTTACTACATTTTGTCTGGAAGAGCATTTTGTGCTAAAATTTGTGGCTTGTAAAGAGACCTTTCCAGCTTTTTTTTTTTTTTTTTAATCTACAGTAACATTTCTGATATTTCAGCAAAAACCTTAAGTTGTATAAAAACCAATCACTTTAAGGCCTTCCAATATAAACAGGTCTTCTATACAACTACAGTGCATTGGACCTGTCTTTCTTACTTTGTGGAATTACCTTACAAATACACTACCATTTCAGTCTATTTAATTTTTTTCTAGGGTTTATTGCCTGATTTCAGTTATAAGGCAAGTGTATAGCAAGCTGATTAACGTATGGTTTGCTCTCCTTTCCATCCCTCTCCTCCTTTATCTTCCTTGTCTGTCCTAGGCACCTACAATTCCAGATTATTTTAGGGATAAATATACCTGGCTTAGTGGATAAATCTCTAAACTCAAAATCTCTGAACTCACCATCATAGAAGGTAGGCACACTTCCCACTAGACCTGGTTGCTGAAAGCCTCATCCAAATTGGCCTTGAATGCTCCCAGGGATGACCTAGCAGAATGGCCTTGTATGCTGTTTTGTTCCTGGCATTGACAACATTCATAACCAGTCCTCATAAAGAAGCCATTTTCAAACTGTTTTTTTTTCTCCCACAATGGTTTGGGGCTTAAAGAATGTGAGAAATTTGCCATCACACAGCAAAGCATGCGTAAATGTATAGAATGAAAAAAATGTCGTTTACACTAGTTGGAAATACGAGGAAATACCAGTTTGAGTAGGTATGAGATGGAAAGTAGTGCAAAAAAAAAAAAAAAAAAAGTGAATATGTATCACTGGAAAATTACAATTCTGTACAGGATACTGGGTAAAATACACCTTTAAATAAAAATCTTCCACAAGTACATTCTGTAATGCAGAGCAGAAGCTTATATCAAATTTTAAAGTTCATCTTATCTAATTTGTTAACAATGAAATTAGGCATGTAGAAAAACATGAAAAATGAAGCACCATCTTTAGGAACAACCTTTTTTATTGGCCCAGGTAAAATGTGTGTCAGTTACATGAGCACGTTGATCATCACTAAAAAACTTATTTCAGGGAAAAAAAAAAAAAAAAAGAGCACAGCACCTTTGACATAAGTACTGGAAATTAAGCTAAAAAGTAAAATCTCTAATAGATTTAATTTTCATTTGATTGCTAATTCACATCACAGCAAAAATACGTAAAGTGACGGATGTTCTTATTTTATAGTGCTAGCCCTATGTTACATGGACTTCTTTTAACAGTACACTTAATGAGAAGCAAGTGATAGACAGATGAGTCTTGATTTTACTCTTTAACCAAATCCTTATTGAGTCACACTTTTTACCTTTAAACCTCTTTGTTACCTTGAACCACTTGCAAATCCTAAATATTCATGTGGTAGGGGAACTCTTAATGCTGTCAACTACAACTACGCTAGTCACTGACACTCGCTTAAATGAGTTCAGTTGGTGAGAGGATTGGTAAGAAGACTGTGTTCTGCTTTTTTGGTGCCAATTTTTCAGTTTGGTTGATTTTTCTGTTTTCTGTGGGGCAAGGTGTTATAGCTCAAACACGCCACTCTTAAATACAGTCAGCACAGGTACTCTGGCTATGTTTTGATTTTCTGTGATCACATTTTCTTTCCAGGGATAGGCTGAATGAAAAGGTAACAATGAATGCGTTCAGAAACAAAATGGCTTATGGTTCTTCAAAAGGAGTTAGGGTTAGAACCAAGGTGCAGGAGACACAGGTATATAACCTGACATTCTATGTATCTACTGTAGATGAAATTACAAAGCTATCAGAGTGCTTCTTGCAAGCAATAACGTTTAGCTTAAATTAGAAATGGTATAGTGTTAGAAAATATTTGGGTGTCTACTAAAAAAACTTCTACTATGACTATTTTTGGAAGAGCTTGCCTTAGTTACAGATCTGTCCTTAATGCATCTCTTACATTATGATAGGTTATTTTTCAGATTCACAGGCTAATGCAACAGGGTAACCCTACAGTGGAATGCTCTGTATTTCTCATGTTCTGCAGGTAATTAGCTACTGCACTTTAGTTCATTACTTCATAGGTGATAAATTACTTTGGGGAAAAATGCTTTTAAAGAGTTTGACAAGTTTAATTAATCTATTAAAACTTTGACTCTTGGATGAATTTACAAGAAACATCCTCCTGTTTCAAGGGCAGCTCAACTGCCACCCGCCACCCTCTACCACCATAACAAGATGGCAATGAGTAAAGAGCACAAACAAGAACAGTGAGATAAATGAAAAAGGTAGTCCTGTACTTAGACACCTTGCGTATAGGCAATTATACATTTCACTGAACAGCAGAAGAAAATATTCTTTGTACTGTCCATGTAGTGTGGTGACAGGTAATTAGTACCCAAAGCAAAACAAATTCATACAATCAAGATTCTGTGCCTTTTCCACTGGTAATGCTCTTACTCATTTGTACACAAAATGCAAATTTGCATGCTCAAAAGGAAAAGCTAGACTTAAGGTTTCCATAATATTTATATTATGATACAATGTTCAACAAATATATATTTCTTTTACCTTACTTAAGGTATAACATAGATTTAAGAAGAAGCTCTTTGATAATTCTTGTTTATCCTTTCTACCTCAATATGTTTTTATTTCTAGTCTGCTCTTTACATCATTCTCTCAAGGTGGAACTCTGAATTTCTTCAGGAGTCTTTGGTACTGTGTCTGATGTCTAATATATGACCACTTCAAAATACACTCACTCATTTTTATAACAACTTTATGTCAAACTAGTATAATTATTTGTGTTTTGCTATCAGTTATGTGAAGCAGTAAGAATGCAAGCAGATGTTTTTTAATTATTTGGACCCCCATTCTGGAATCACCAAGAATGTGACCACATCTCACTTCACATTGTCAACACCCTACACATCAATTAAAAAATCAGCTTGCATTAACACAACTTCCTGTTGAGAAAATTCAGTAGCTGGATATCAAGGTTTTGTGTTGCCCTCTAAGCAACTGAACAAACAGTAGCCATTTTTTCAGTTTATTTCAGTGACTTTCCTAAATTTACACAGCAATCTCTAAGGATGACAGAATAGAATCCAGTTCTCAAAAGCATCCTTCACCTCTTTGAACCGTAGTCATATTTTTCCCACCGCTCTCTTCCGTTTTAGTTTCTTTGCTTGTAACTGTCATCCTCATCAGGAATAACCATCATCCTTAACAGTAAAGAATGTTGGTGGTTTGTTTTTGTTGCTACACAGCTCTGATTTACTCTAAGACAATTTTATTCCCATTGGAAAATGAGACAACCATTAAAAAAAATAATTCTATAATTATATAATTAAAGATTGTAGCATCACAAGCACAGACAAGACATAATGCTGCAAGAGGAAAAAAAATACATCTCATACATCTGTGACAGCTGACAAACTTCCATCTCACAACGAAAGTAGATTACTAACAGTAGGTATGAAAATAACCAAAGCTCCAGAATGGAATATGTCTCTTAGTTTTGTGTGTTTTATCCTGTAGTTTTCTCTATTTCTAGGTCAAATAAAATAAAAATTCAGCTTACCAACAGCTAGAACTCCAGCTCTTTTTCAACTGCTTCCCCCGGTTGGAGTTGGTGTGCACAATTCAAGGTGAAATGCCTCTATCCATTGAATCTTATGCATCAAACTACATATTGACAAGAACATTGTGACTGCCATCTGAATAGATTAACGCATACAGGGCATTTCTGGGTATTGATTGAAATGGGATACAAAATGAATAATGAACCAGATGGAGGCTGGGTGGTTTCCTAGCGGGTGACTGACTCTTAAAACCTTTCCTAGCAGGACACAGCAATATTGACCTAGTCCCCCAGTGTTAAGTGTGCAGACAAACGCATGCATGCATAGGGAGCCTCAGCATATAGTTTTCTACTTTTCTAGGAAGGATTTCCATTTTATGGTAGCATATTGCCATGAATGCAGATCATTGGCAGTGTCAGGAGATCTGTGTCCACCCTATGGACATTTGCCACTCTTGCTTATGAAGGTGCCTGCAAGGATTTCTTCTGCTTGCAGTCCATAAAAGGCCATTTGCTCCATTTTGAGGAGTAAAGGGTCTTTAGCAGCAGCTTTGGTACTTGCTTATACCCAAAGGCAAAATGGTTTCTTATAGCCCTGTGCATCCACTTTTAATTCTGTCTATTCAAAATAGTTAGTGCTTCCTTTATAATGTACTTCAGATTTAACTGTGTCCTGGAAGAAAGGATAACCCAGGCAACCTAACAGTCTAGCCCTCAGGCAGCCTACAGGCAGTCAAACTCTGCGGAATAATAATGATAAAAGGTCCCTCACAGTGCTAGCAGTAAATGCAACAGCATTTTTGAAAGGTGAAAAGGGAAAGTAGAGTGGAAAATGGACAATGTGACTAAGTGATACTTCTGTTAGGCTCGTGACAGTATCTTTGGAGCCAAGGAATATAAAATACTGACTTAGAAGATTTTAGAAACCAATGGAGCCATGTAAAAACACTGTCCTGAGATGAAGAGATGGAGAGAACTGCAGGAAAAATAAAATTGTGTGCACTCTGCAGAAGCCTTACTCTGTTTAGACCTTACTCTTTATAGCAACTGCAGAGGGCTGATAGCAGTCCCTTCGCATTGCATAGCCTTACTTAGTGGTGCAAGATGCTGATTTGGTTGTGCAGCACCTATTTGCAGTCTTCAGCTTGTCAGGATTTCCCCATAGAAAAGATACCTGCCTGGATCAGGCTATGAACTGGATGAATAGCACTGGTCTTGGGCAGAGAACTCCTGCTCAGCAGAAAGATGCTACAAACCGTGGCATCACGGTTTTCCCAGACAAATTCTGATTCATGGTCTGAAATGCTTCAACCCTATATGATAGACATCTCTTGCATCTGTTTATTTTAAGTTTGTGTTACTAGTTTAAGAAACGATTTGGCTGAACCACTGGAGAGGATTGATTCCCCGGGATGGAAAAGACTGCTCCTTGCCTTGGGAAGTGATGGAGGCAGCTTCAGGGAAAGAGGGACTGCAGGGTTAAGCAGGCAGGAGCCTAAGGTGACAGGGCAGAGAAAGTACTGAAAGGGGTGAGGAGCAGCCCCTTAGGCCACAGAGAAGCTGGGTAGAGGAACTTGAAAGGGAAAGGCCTAGGCAGGGTTTGATAAAACTCAGAAAACATGAGTGCTTGGAAACAAGAGCCTGCCCTGGTTCTGTGAGTTTGCGTGCATTGAAATAGTAATTACGGTAGTTAACAGTCTACTAAAGCCTTGCTTGTTGTTTTATTTTAAAAGACCACAGATTTATTTTGATTAGTTAAGTGTAAGCGGGACTCTGGAGCTCAAGATTTCGTCCAGCTGGGGGGCTGGTCTTACTAGTGAGCTGCACAATGGGCAGACGGGAATTGCAGAAATGTATAGCTGTTAAAGTAACGCTGTATCTTCGTTAGGGCTGGAAATGCTTCTTACAGCATTACTGTAACGTATATCTTCTACGTGAAATACTTGAGAACTGCAGTCAGGACCTTGTAGGAGTACCTCTTCAGAAATGCTTTATTTTTGAGACGTGAAACTTTGCATAATCATCATACATGTGATCTCCTGACTTTGTTTTGTGGTAGTGGATTGGAGTTACTGAATGATTTTGTTAGAAGCTGCGTAACTTGTATTCATAGCTTATGTATCCCATGTTGGAGTCTATCCTATCGCTTCTTTCCTTGGATTTATTGATGCCATTCATTATATGCAGCAGGTCAGTAAGGGAGCAATATAAATTCTCTCTCTCTTTCACTAATTTTAGCTGTAATTGAGTTTTCAGCAGGTTTGTCCATTATTCTTTTGTTACAGTAGAGAAGAGAGATCCTAGCTGGGAGATCAGGATAGATCAATGTGTGTGTCAGATAACTAAGTAAAGGTAATGAATTGCAATTATTCCATATGCCAAAGAGAAAAAAGTTAAAAGATTGACAAAAATGAATTTGTTATTTGAACGAGGCAGATAACCTTACTGGAAATATGCTGCTGTACAATAAAAATGACATTTTTTCTATGCTATCTTTTACAATAAGGGATCTATTTTATACATCTGTTGGGGCTGAAGACTTAGCAGGATGGACCTCAGTCAGCTTCTCTTTGTACAGTTGTATGTGATTTTGCTTTTTCATTTCACTGATGCATCTTTGCACAGTGATTTTACACATCACTAACTTTGCATCCAAGTTACTGTGATGTGCACTTACTCTTTAGAATGTTAGATTTTCAAATGATGGGAGGAGGAGGCTGAATATAGTGAAATCAAACCGAAACCCCTGGTTTGCACTATGAACAGACATATGCAGTATTTACTTTTCATATTAGCCTTTGATTTTTTTGTTCCTTATAACATAAAGACATGTTCACTTAAGTTTCCACATCATCTACATTGTGCTCCTCTTCCTACTTCTGGAGTGTTAGATTAGGTTTACATAACCTGATTACATAGCCAAGCTATGGGTAAGAACGTTCAAAATATAAAGATGCCAGCATACATATTTGTGTGCATTTGTGTGCGGATGCATTATATGTATAAGTAAAGGCAAATGGAAAGAAAGCAATGTCTCAAGGCATGAAATGAAACTGTAAGTTTATAATGTATATTCCTTTTGAAAGTATGTGTCATTGGGCAAAGGTAATTGCTTTTTGTTTTAAAGCAATGCTGTAGCACATGTGTGTACAGAATTCTGTAGGAGCATTTGTTCTGGGCATCTGTAAAAGAGAACAGCTCTTTGGACCCTTTAGTGGGTGCATCAACTCCAAGGCATAATCTCTTAGTCTTTTATTATAATTGGAATATGTAATAACTCAAACAAAGTTAATGAGCTGCGTCAGGCACATCATTGGTTTTTGTTTGTTTTTAACAACACATGATTTTCTCTGTAAAAAATCTTTAGCTGAATATGTACCAAGTGTAAATCTATGTAGCTCTAATTCAGTAACCTAAGTTACATGACATGACTGTTCTCCCAGTGTTTTTTTACCAGATAAACTAAATGGATGAAACTTGTAGGAAGGTTTGAAATGTATGTTCAGCAGTGACAGATTTTTCCTTTGGCATTTATGAGCTGGTATATTACTTTTTGAGAAGCTGAGGTTTTGAAGTAACTTCAGATTCATGACTCAAAGAGAAGATCAAATAAAGTGTTAAAATAGCTGTGAAATCCACCAGCAAATGGCTGAATGACATGGATTTCAGCCCACCACCCCCTTGAAATTGATCTACAAGCTGAACAAATGTAAATTATATATTTTTAAAAAAGGCAATGTCAGCTGCAAATTACAGCATGAAGGTTTAAAAAAAAAAATCCACATAGAAACAGTTTTTTTTTTTTTTTCCCCTTAGAAAATATTGTGACTATTTTTCCTATCTAAAAAGCTAATTGGAAAATGTGATTTCTTAAGTAGTTATTTAACGTGCTGTGACATAGTGTTGTATTTAAGCAATAGGCAAAGGGCATATTAATTTTACTAGTAAAGCTGAACTAGACTATTGTACCTCTACTAGCTTGTTAGTACTTGAAAACTAAATTTTTGACGTCCTTTTTTGGTAGTATTGCAATATGTTTTAGCCAAATAAGTCCTTTAAGATTACCCTTTTTCCAAAGGTGAACCAGATAGAACTGGACCAGATATTCCAGCGAGTGAAATCTACAGCTTCAGAGCAAAGAGGGAGCCAAGACCAAGTAATAGAAACATATAAATGTAGGTAATGGCATTCAGGAGAACTATAAAGTGAAAACTGCTCGACAGTGTAACAGAACTGTGAAATGTGGTAGTCAGTCAGTGGTTTTCTGGAGTAAGAAATATGAAGTGAAGAGTTTATAATGTCATTTTTTCTGAACAGTGTGCTACCCTAGCAGTAAAAGAGACAGTTTAATCTTTATTAAAAATAATCCTTAATAAAAGTACTTTGGATGGTTCTGTTGCGTCTATTAGTGGAACTGCTGTCCTAGATAAGCACCAGAATGGGAGAAATTATAATGGAAGTCTTCCCAAGAATGGCAGTAATATATTCTGTACCTTCCTTAATGCATGCCATTGGTTGGTTAAACTCAGTGTGTATTTGTAATAACACTGCTTTTAGTAAAACAAACGATCTGAATAAGCTACAAAAGCCACAAATTGTCATGCCATGAATTATAAATAATTTCAACTAAATTGCTCATTATTAGCAATTTATCTGCTTGTTTATAAATCTAGCTTACCCTTATAGAAAAAATAAATAATGTATTTTTATAAAATTTATTGTGTATATATACATCTTGAAACTAGTGCTATGATTTTTAACCACCCTTTTCCCTTCGAGAAGAAATTGCAATAGAAACCCAGTGGCTTTGTGTGTGTGCTGGTATACAGGATAGGACTCAATTTCTGTCAAATGCTAAGAGATGTCAAAAAAAAAAAAAAAAAAAAAAGAGGGCAAGTGGTTTTGAGGGGGTGATACTTGATTATTGTGGGAAGTAACAGCAGCCTTGGGTATACCTGATAACTCCAAACTATTTTTGATGTTTCTATTGATTAGGCATAGCTAGAAGTCTGCAGCATTTTATCTTTGAAAGTTGCACTGATTTTACTCTTGCTGAGAAATCATCTGTTCTTGATATAAAGAAAGCTTCTGGTGCAGAGCAGGAGAAACGGGGCATATGAAGCAAATCTCTATAAACAAGTGCCAAATTAGCTCTTGTGGATAGAAAAGGCTGATGGAGAGAACGTTGTCCAACCCAAAACTGATGTTTTCAGCCAACACCCAGATACACGCTTGGTATGTAAGCCTTCCACCAAGATTAGTCACCAAAAAATGTGCAGAGCTCTATACAGAAATTCTTGAATATGGTCTGAAGGAAGAAAGTAATAGTATAAGCATATGAACTGCAGATACTTCCTTTTAATGAAGTTATGTGGAAGACTAAGTTCAGTCTTGTGGGTACATCAGAAATCTAGTTTCACTTGAACTAAGTTTGTTTGAAATGATGAAAGTTCAAGCCTGATATGTAGCAATACCCTCAGATGACTGAAAGGGCAGCCAATGACAACTCAGAGGAAAATCATAATGATTAAATGAAAGACCAATTGCAGTTAGAGTTTGACGGGGCACTTCAGAATCCAAATAACAGTAATTAAATGAGACTTGGAAGTCATAAATTGTAAAGTTCATTGGTGATGCTTAGATGGAATAAGAACACAAAGAATAAAATGCTAACAGTCCATATTAGAAATGCTTTGTGGATGGTCTCAGATTGTTAGAGTAATTCCAACTACTTTCTTTGTTGATTTTTCCCACCTTCTTGCCCCTACCCTACCACCTGTTTTTAAAGATGATTAATTTTGCAGTAATGTAGGCTAACTGCCCTAATAAGAGTTAGAAAGGCTTGGATTGCAATGGACAGCTTCCAAACGGATTATAACCGTGAGGTGGGAGTCCTGAATTGAAATGGGAAATTTGAATTGTGGTGGGTATAGGCTTTTGCTTTCTTTGAACTGAGTGCTTTTGAATTCACTTTTATCCACTGGGAGCTCTTCAGGGTGTAGATGGATGGATAATGCATTGGCTTTTCCAATGGGGCTGTGTCAGAAGGTGCTGTCAACTACTCATCATTTTTTTTTGCTTTCCTTTCTGTGGATCTCTGAAATTAACAGCATGACAGCATGAATTTTTTTTTATTATTATTATTTTTATTTTTTGGGGGGGGGAAAGGAGAGGAACACTTTTTATTTGGTTTGTGCAGTGATCTAAGGATCAGCAGATAAATGGGCTATCCAACTCCTGCCAGTCAATGGAACAGTGAACTGCAGGGTGAGGAGATGGGCAGGGCAGTGGTTTGAACAGCAGTGTCTCTTGTGAATAGGTTTGCTCTCTTCTCTAGTGTCGGCATGGCTCCTGTGATCTATCAGCTCACACCATGAGCTATGCAGGCACTTCTGAGAGCTCGTCCCTTAAACAACTTCTCTCCTGTAGGGCTTAAAGAGAGAAATACTATCTAGGGCAAAAATCTCTTCTAGGTGAGGTTTCTGTCAAGTCTAGGTAAACACTTGTAAACTTCCAGTCCAAGCTGATGTAGCAATATTACCTTATTTCTTCCTGAGAACTGAGCTGAGACAGTTTGGTCACTGCTGCACCAGCATGCCCTTGGAGAGCCACTTTGCTGCAGGTGAGAAGTTTACTGTTTAACTCGACTGTAAGCAAACCCATTCATGAAATGTAGACAAGTCAACAGAAAATTGTATCTCCTCTGTTGTGAATGTGAAATTTGTAAGGCAACTCATGAGCAGTTCATCCTGCAAACATGTTAATGAGAATCAAGGACTCACTACCACCCATAGAGAGAAATTGGTAGGAAAACAGTGGTCTTTCCTTCTTCCAAATCTATTGTAGTTTGGGAGATGAAATCTGAAAAGTGATTTGGATTACCTCATTCTGAAAGACACAGTACAATATAATACTTAGTTTGCGCAGAAAAAGGCAGACACAATGCTTCAGCCTGTTTTCTATGGAAAATGCTTTAGTATTCTGACTTCTGTAGAGTTGCCAGGATCAGTAGCATAGATGATATCACCTGTTTTTCATAATCCCATCTTTGAGAGAAACGGGGCAAAGCTCTGATGCTCAGGGCAATAATTTATTTATTTATTTATTTATTTTTAGAGCCAGAATATCACACAAGTTAAAAGCAAGCCAAAATGAGAAGGAATTCAAAAAGAAGATGAAAATATCCTTCTTTAACCTATTCTAAATGCTTCTGCCTTATTTTAAGTATTTTCTGAAATATTTTATTCAAATCCGTGTTATCTAAAGATGGAAAGTGTCTGAAAGTAATTAACAAAAACATTATTTTAAAAAAAGTATTTAAATTCTTTAGAGTAGTTTAGATATGTTATGCTTACATGGTAAATGCGAGAATAATACCAATATCCGGATTTTGTGGCTGGTATTCCATCATTTTCTTGTATTTCAACAGGCTTCACAACTGTTACATCATTCAGACAGTGTGACAGCTGCCTGTTACATGGATAGTTGCTCTTTCTTTTTTTCCTGTGCATCTTTCTGTATCCATGCCTTGTCCTTTTTTTTTTTTTTTTCCCTTCTTGTTTGTTCTATACTTGTGTAACACTTAAAATATTAGGATCTTAACCTCTAGCTGGAGATCTTAGGTCCAGTGGGAATGTGAAAATAATAACAATCCATCTTGTTATCAATTTAGTTGTGTTTCTGACACTTGCTGAAATATTTGAAATGGCAGAAGATTCTTAACAAGCATTGTCTCAGTGTTCCCAGAAAAATAGATTAATATATGTTCAATAACAGGGAATATTTATCAGTATTTTTAATTTAAACTGAGAGAATTACAAGGGGTATTCATGTTGGTTCTTTCTTGGATCTGGTATTAATGAATAGCTTTGCTAAAATCTTGGATAGTAAAATGGGATAAAAGATTATTAATGGAACAAATGGAATAAAGGTAAAGAGTGGCCGCATGCACCATGAAAGAGAAGACTGGTCTCTAAAATAAACTTTCTAAAAAGATTTAAAAAAAAATCTATAAAAAAATAAATTAAAAATCCAGCTAATGTGGATGTACACAGTGCTGTACTCATGTTTTGTTCCAAAAGTCTCTTTGCAATTCCCTGGTTTCTGCTTAATCTCATTGATGGCCAACTTCCTCTTTAGCAAACAGGTTTAGAATAAGCAGAGTTTGGGGCTATTTGTTTCATCGTTACTATTTTCAATAGCTTAATTGTAATTGTTATGGATAACATTTCCTGGGCAGGGGAAGCTGTGGGAACACTCCCACAAGCAATGTCATGCTTGTGCAAAGTGTTAGATAATTTTGGAGTCAGGACCATTCATTAACTGTATCTGACAAGACATAATTGTTCTCATCTGTTCACAACTACAGAGGTGAAACAGTCTTGTGCCAGTTTTAGATTCTACATGTATGTAGACCACGAAGTCTACTAAGAAATACCAAGAAAATGTGACCATGGGAAATACTATAACAAAAGGGCTTATTTGATTTAGAGGAGTGATTGAAGTGGCTAACACTTGAAACATTCCCTCCCTTCTGCCCCTCCAAATAATGGAATGAAATGATCCTTCAGAAAGGACAAAAACTGTCTGTATAAATAGGAGCCTCATGTACTGTCACTTGCACTTTGGCTAACTTGTCCAGTGTGAGAGCAAATCCTGCTGGCTAACTTTAGAGCCTAGGAAAATGTCAGGGCTGCCTCATCAGTCAAGGATATGGACTTTTGAATTACCATGAAGCTCTGCTATAAGTGAAGATGCCTTGTAATGATGAACTGTTTGGCAAAGAGAAAGTTTTAATTTGAGAGAGTTGAAATGCTGGATTTAGGAATGCTAAAAGAAAGTTTTTTAAGGGTTCTCAATGGAAAAACAAAAAAGTGCACTTTTTTTTTTTTTTTTTTTTTTGGATATGAATGATTCAACTTCCAGTTCAAAGCCAATGACTTTTGAGAGCGGCTAATTCAACTTTCATAGACTCATAGAATATCCCGAGTTGGGAGGGACCCATAAGGATAACAGAGTCCAACTCCTGGCTCCACAGGTCTACCCAAAAATTCAGACTATATGACTGAACACAGTCCAAATGCTTCTTAAGCTCCGACAGGCTTGGTGCTGTGACCATGTCCCTGGGGAGCCTGTTCCAGTGTGCGACAAACCTCCTGGTGAAGAACCTCTTCCTGATAGCCAGCCTGAGCCTCCCCTGTTGCAGCTCAGCACCATTCCCTCAGGTCCTATCATTGTTTTTATGGTAACTTTCCTGTTGACAATAAGTATCTCAATCCTATTTGCAAATCAAATCACAGCTGATCTTTAACTGACTGTTAACATACTCCTTTAGCCAGCAGGTCTCCTTCCACTACTGCCTTCCCTTTCATTGACTGCCCTTGGTTTCTCTCATGAAACTTCCATGTTCTTTGTCAGATAAGCACCACGCCTTTAAGTCTGTGGCAAGATCATTAACTAATTTATCTGGCTGCTTTTATCAAGGCAAGTAATTTCCTTATTCCTCAGGTACAACATCAGATTTTTATCTAGGAAGTTTAATTTAATCAGTGCTATGTTTTACGTCTTTATGGCAGGTGTTGCTGTGATAGCCATTTGGTTTTTGTTATTCAGCAAGTTGCTTTTATTCAGGTACTGATTTATTCTTTTCTACCCTCTGTTACTGTTCATCACAAACATATTATTCCTCTTTCATGATCTCCTTGGTGGCTTAGCCACCCACCAAGCTTATGCCAGCGCATACATTTGATGGGATGTTGGAACGTCAGTGCACAAGAGGCAGCCAATTGAGCTAGAGAAGTGTTAAGGAAAGGCATAAATTTGGTTAAAAAGGAATATAATATGCATAAAGCTACAGAAATTCTCTGCATTTTATTTTATTAATAGTAAGTTACTGTAATCAGAAGAATTACCAAATAGAAGATGAAAGTAATGGCGATAGAATATCAGTCTTGTGGCACAGAAGCAGCTTGAGATGGACACTGGGTCATATTACAGATGGACCTCTAGACTGACCAGGCATGGTGTGTTTTATAATTGTATAACTACTTTGTTTCTTGGTGAGTACCAGCAAGAAACC
Organism: Oxyura jamaicensis; assembly: GCF_011077185.1. Classification (NCBI taxonomy): domain Eukaryota; kingdom Metazoa; phylum Chordata; class Aves; order Anseriformes; family Anatidae; genus Oxyura; species Oxyura jamaicensis. The sequence goes on along the minus strand of NC_048893.1, from coordinate 101,029,833 downwards.
GTATTTCATGTCTTTTGGAAATTGAAATATATGATTTACTTTCCTTAGTCTGTTTGCTCATTGACTCCTTCAGAGAAATACATTTGGAAAGCATGACTTCCCTTAGCAGAAGATACTTATGCTCTTCCTTCAATACCATATCAATCTACCCTAGTTTGTCTAGTACAGACAAGAGGCTCACTCCTGGATCTTTCCTGAAATCATTAGAAATTCCTACATATTCATCATCAAGGCAATGTAAGCAAGAGGTTACAAGTAGAAGTAATAGTTCAGCTATTTTATCCCTGAGTTCTTTTAGAACTTAGGTAAATAATGATGATTAGTCACTGTCCAACTTGAAGGCTTGTTCTACAAGTATTTGTACTGGTGTTTTAATTTCCTCCAATACAGTCTCTGGGGAGAGGAAAAAAAAAAAAAGGCATGGAAGCAGTCTGGTAAATCCAGATGCGAGAAACTTATTTATTATTTATTTATTTATTTATTTCATCACCTGTTCACCCTCCAGACTCTAGCAAGGTTGTGTTCCTGATGCGTAAGAAAAATGTTTTTTTATTAATTTCCATGTCTTTTCCACGTTGCTTCTCTCAAATCTCTTTGGGCCAGCCCAGTGTTTACATTTTAGATGTCAACAGTTGTATTCCTCTATTACTTGATTTAAACATAACTTCATCTTCTGCAAAATATATCTTCTGAAAGCTTTCTTACGTGGTTTTCTGGAAAGAGTATCTTTTATTGTCATTGTAAACCTTTTTGGACAAGTGAAATGCATTTCCATTGGACCTATGTTGTCATGTCCATAAATAAACTCTGTTCTGTGTCTGAGTATGTTAAACTTTTACATGGCCTTTTTTCTTTTTGAAAGAGCCGTTATTTATTTAGTATATTTTCTCATTTTAAATTAAGCACCGCTGTAGTTTATTTAGGTTGTTGCTAATGTAAGATGTGGGCTCCAGGTACATACATTGCCATGGGTACTGAGTGGCTCTTCAAGCGTGTTTTGAGCCAGGTCCTACATACTGCCTTGGACCAATGCCTGGAGTTTTTCCTCTTGTGGTGTCCTGGACTGCTTGCTTCGTGTAGTTCTCATTGATAACAGCTAGAAATTCAGTCCCAGCATCACAACTGAATGCGATAATTGCTCAGCCCAGGTGGGGGGTAGCTGAGGTTCCCTGTTCCGTTGTGTTTTCCTGCCTTTGTTAGACCCCTTGATCTCTCACAGCATGCTACAATCACTGCCACTTTCCTGTCTCAGCAGTTGGTAAGACTCTATATCTTTCTTTGCTATGAAGAGGCTTAACTAACTAGAATATATACACATACAGAGCACGTGTACATATGTAATGTGTGTGTATATATGCACGATATTAGGCACAGAAAGGAATCAATCATAGAATTTTACTACAGTCTACTTTCATTTCTCAGAGCAAAACCATGTATTAGGTTGGTGCTGAGAATTATCAGCAGGTCTAAAATTGCTATTGAATTCCTTTTCCTGCATGTTTGACTTTGCCAACAACAGTGTCCTTGCTATAATTTTAAAGAAATTACCTTTTATGTTTTCAAGAGGAAAGAAGGCAAAACTTCAAAAATAAATTGTATTTTTTTCTTCCATGGATCTTTGATTTGCTTCACACTTATTCAGTATGCAAAATAAGTATTTGTTTGTCATATCATTTTCTTAATTAATTTCTTATACTCTGTTCTTAAAGGCAGTACTCTCCTCAGCTTTGTTAGGAAGAAATTGCTTGTTTTTTGTTTGTTTTCAATTTGGTATTTAATATATTTTTAATTCCCTTAAAAATAACTCCATATCTGTCTGATTTCATATTACTTTCAATGATCAGCTAATCATTTCCATGTATTTTACTGTTCTCAGCATCATTCTCAGAAGTTTTGCTAGTGTTTGGAAAGATCGCACACAACAGGGAATTATCAAAACTTGAAGTCATTCCATAAGAAATAGCACAACAAAGTAGAAATGTGCCAAATTACCCAGAAACAATTTGGATGGCTGGCAAACAGGGTAGCCTGCTGGTTTGTGAACAGTGTAGGTAATTTGCCACTCAACTCTCCTCTACTTGCTTCAATAAATTGTAGGGTACTTAGTACCCTACTATCTGTTATCTATCTGTCTGTGTTTCTCTGCGCTGTCAGTGTCTGACAGTAGTTCTGCTCCATTTTGCTTGTATCTGCCTTTCACTCTCAGCTTGATGGAAAACCTTTAAAAACCCTGTGGTGTTCTGGGGGCTGAGGTCCAACAGTTTGTATGTAATAGTGCATCTATGTAGTATAATCAGAAGACCACAGTTGAAAAGTAATGAAAACATGAATTTAATACACCTAAAATATAGTTTGGCAACACTATATGAAAATAAATCAACAATAAGCTCTAATAATGCAACAAGAAAGAGTACTCAGGTCATATAATTTTTAATCAAGTCTCATAAAGAAGGTGTTATAAAATACCATCTGCATCTGTGCAATATAAAGACTTTAACAATGCTGGTCAGCCATTCTGCTTTACACAAGAACTGAAACTCTGTTTAAATTAGAAGGGCTTTAGGTTTTTGTGTGTGTGTTTGAGGAAAAGGAGAATATAAATTATTTTTTAAAAATAAAAATGGTGGTGAAGGTGGAGGAAAAAAGGAAAGAAATCAACATTTGTAAAAAAAATAATAATTGTATTTACATGTTGATGCTTGTGTGATAATTTCCTGTTGCTTTCCATTGTACTGGCATTGTCCAAGTGCAGCATGGACGCCCCACAGCAAACAACACGGTCCTGTCTTCTTACAAAAATTTCTGAAAGGGAGTGTCATTCCTAGCGGAATGGGTTGTTATGGCGGAGGATTTTAAGGTTATAGGTCTTTTGTTGTTCTGCAAACAGTGTAACAAATCTGTTATTTTGGTATTTGAATGTATTAATGATTTAAAGTCTGGACAAGGATTTCAATATTGTTTTCTTTTATATTAGGCATGTTATCTACTTATTGTTGCCTGGTAGGTGATATATGTACGTGTATGACTTCAGTTCTGCAACATTTTAGAAAAAATATAGTAGTATGCATCTGAGTAATATTGTGGACTGAATGCAGTGAAACTGTATTTTGGTAGATAACTCATTGATTGCCCATAAAAAGTAAATCGTGTTAATGTGTTTGCATATTTTACATTGAGGTTGTTGGGAATAATTCTTTCCTGCTATATCAATATACTTCAAAAGAAAGGGGGTGCCTCTTTTTTTTTTTTTTTTTTTTTTTTTTTCCTTCCCTTTTCCACCCTTTACTTCTGATTTCAGCCCTCTACCCATAGTAAAAGGTGCTGATTTGTGTGAGAAACAAGACAATACTTCAGCTTGTTATGTACTGTTTCTTTGTATTTGCTTTCAGGCAATGGACAGTAAATCTTTAGTGGAAAAAAAAAAAAAAGACTCACAGGATAATTAAAACCATTTTCACTTTCAAATAGTTCTTCTGTTTCCCTTTCTCTGAATAAGAGACCATTGTCTCATCACAGCATCCCATTTCATTGCTGGGCCCTCCTAATGAAACTGGAATTTCTGCAGGAATCTAGGAAATCACTAACAAGAGAGTCACTGAGCAATAAGGTTTACAGTTTCTGAGTTCTGGACTCTTGTTCAAGGACTCTCTTGAAAACTGTAAACTTATTTTAAATAAATATTTACACACTAGTTTGAAAAGTAATGAAGTCTGTTCTCTTCATGCAATATGGAGCAATTAAAAAAGACATATTTTGGGGGTTACCTTAATGTCTGGAATTGAAGCTAAAGCAAAAGGTAGTTTGATTATAAAAGAAATTTAAAATTCATTACTCTGCTATTATTGGCAAATTGGAATCTAGGTTTGCAATTATCTAGAGCTGTAAATTATCTAAAATCAATATATAGGTATTTTGAGTTATAAGTGTTTAATATGGGGCTAGACATTTAATTATGATGATACCCCATTTTTATTGGTCTGGTAAATGTAGCTATTTAGAAGATATTTACAGATGATCATAATTTTCATAGCATACATATATTATGGAAAATTGTAGATGCTAGTCCAGCGAAAGTGTTTTTCTGTCTCTGTCCTTTCCTTCTTTTTTAGATATTTGCTATAAGAATGGCATGGCATATATGTGCACATACACATTAATTGCATTTATTTACAAATATTGTCTTAAAAGAGGACATTGGATTATTGGATTATTATCCTCAAAGTGTTTTGGAAATGAATTTTCTCTTAGAAAAATCTATGAATTTGACAGGTTTAAGTATATTGTCTGACATACAACTGTGCAGATGTTGAAAAGAGATTTTTAGTTTAATCATAAGCTCAGTTTTGCACTGAAAAAATATAACCGATGAGAAATTCCAGGCAAATCTTATTCTTACTGTTCCCTCCTAGATCTTTTTATAGCATGTTACTGTGATTGGACTTCCACTGAATTGATAGTCACAAGTGCTGTGCTCCTGCTTAATTTTCTATATGCAGAGGAATGCAATTCTGACAGTGTTACAATTTAGGTATATTAATATTGCTCAATACATATGACAAATATTTATTTACAACAATTACATATTTTATGTTTTCACATATATTCTTTAAATTCTGTTAGAGCAAGGGAGAATTCTCTACTACAAATCTGACAGAATTTCAGCAGAATATACTTCTGACAGTCTGCTTTCTCCAGATGATTAGTTTTGCTTTTAATGAGGCTTCTCAAATATTTTTATTCTTCTTCAACTAGAAAAAACTTCAAATAAATGAAACTTTTTTTTAATGAAATTACTTTTCTCTGTGAGGTCTGATCTATTTCTTCTTTAGGCCAGAAACTTACTTCTTTGTTTTAAAGTCATGGAAAACATGGAAGAGGTGGAAATAATACTCAGCAGCAACAATGACTAAGCAATGGGAATAATTTACATTAAGTATTTACTGAATACATTTTAAAATTCTTTTGCTTGTTAGTTCTTAATTTTGCAGGCATACTTTACTTGTATTGTTGTTCATTCAAGATTTTATCCTTTAAGTTTGAATGCTCCGTTTATCATAGAAAATAAGAACATGACAAGGGAAAGTAGAAATTGTCCTTTTCTTTCTAGTAATTCAGAAATTACTTGAGTAGCCTATATATGATTTTTTTTTCTTTTTTTTTTTTCTTTTTTTTTTCTGTATATGTTTTTAATTTGGTAAAGGTATGCTAGGAGGTATTGGCAGGCTTTTTTTAATTAACTTTTTTAGAAAAAAAGTTGGTATATTTCTTAGTATGTGTTTTTTTTTTTTTTATGCATATAATATATATGCATATAATATGTGTCCTTTTTTTTTTTTTTTTTTTTTTTAAAAAAAAGGATAATTTCCCAAACTATATTTTGGCAAGGGATGTGCTTTTAATAATTAATTCTGCTGTGATTACATCTGATTTCTACATAAGGATCAGAAAATTGACAGGATTGGCACAGACATGAACAGTGGTATAAACCAGTATAAACTTCCAAATATTTCATTATATTGTGTAATCCTAGCTATACACAGTCCATTTCACTTTACCTCCCTTCCAACTACAGCATAGAGAATATAGCAAGGGATGGGTTTGTGAGCAGCACATTGAAAGCAATTAGCACTGGAATTGAATCTACATCAAGATAACAACAGGTGATTATACTATTTAACAACTGTTAAATGGTGTTAATGGCTAAGTGTAGACCACGAACCCAACAGATTAGGACACATTAGGAGAAATTCAGCTGGCATGTAAATTAAACAAAAATTATATAGATAAATTAGGAATATATTTTCCACTGAAAAGTTGCACATTAGTTTAGAATGCAATAATTATATATATTTTTCTTGACTGAGATGCTGCTAGGGTAAGGAAGGTCATTTTGCAGTAGGTATTTTAAATTGAAAAAATCAATTTGCGTAAAGTATTTTTGGGGATATGTGTTTAGATGCATCGTATTCATTTCTGTGTTCCACATTTATGGGCTGCTTATTGTTACTTTGGGTAATGGAGAATTTAGACTTAGCTGGATGAAGGAACCTAGATGACAATAGTGGGCAGTCAAATACCCAAATTAAGATTTTGTATTGGAGCAAAAGCAATTTGAGTATTTTGGAAAGAAAATACTTTGCTTCAGTTCAACGATCTCTAATTGTCTTAATATAAAGCCTTCTAACTTAATAAAGGAAATTTCTTCTCTCCTGATGGGAGTGTTACTAGTGTCTTTCAGTTCTCTAATGACCAATGTTAACATAAAGTAGGGATAGTATTGCAAGTTTGCTATGTTGCTATGATTTTTATGCATTCTGTCATCTGATCCAATTTATTTCACATATGCCTCTCCATCCAGAAAAGGCAAATCAATGCTTTCCTAAAATTCCTTTAGGTTGAGGAAAATCCGAAATGATCTTCAATTGTCTTTCACTTGTCAAAATCCAGTAAGTAGCAACTGGATGTTGATGGGATATCAGTCCAGATGGATAGGCAGAAAATAATGGAGGATGTGAATGATTCATTGAAAAAGAATATATATATATATATACATATGTATATATATATATATATTTGGTAACTATAAGCTTACTGTATGCTGCTCCGAGTTCAGGTCTCACTTTTCTTCTGTTAATTCCATGTTATTAAGATTTTGATTTTGTAAGAAAACAGATGGCTATCAACTTAAACACGTGTTTACATTGCACTTTTAAAAGCTTAAATGATGAACACTTATAGCTTGAAATTTGCTGTAATACACAAGGAATTAGTGCTTTTGAAAGGGTGTCTGAGTAGAGAAAAATTGAGGGGCGGATTTCAAGTAATTCACTGGAGATAGTTACATACTATGTCTTGGACCTTTGTTATTATAGAATGTAATGAAAGACAGCAGATTTGAAGGAACAGTTTCTTTTCCACCCCTGTAGAGTATATCTTGATGAGAATATACACCACAAAAATGTGAACTAAATGCCTTGCAGTAAATAAAGGAGGAGCAAGTGGGGAAGCATTTACTGTTCAGTGATTCTTTCAGATTTTATGGTTAGGTCAGCATATTGCTGCCTCCTTAGAAGGAAAACAGGCAGAATTAGACTTCATATGTATTAGTTCTTTCACATATTTTGTAGTTTCTTGTGTGTCAGCTTTAAACGTCTTTAAAGCTGACAAAAGCTTGCTAAAATAAGGTGTATAATGTCTAATAGAATTTGATTATAAAGTAGCATGGCGTTAACTATAACACTGAACTCCTACACTGTTTTCAATCATATCTGCTGTATAATCTCATTGTTCTGCCAGTTTTGCATTGATAGAAATATAAAAAGTATCAGATAACAATAGAACAGAGTTGGGCTGTTCTCACACATACAGTTTCTCTCCACTTCTCATCAAAGATTCAAGAAACCCCTGCTGTAGTGAGATCTCATTGTGAAGACTCTGTTATATTTTATGATTTATATATATATATCAGCATATATAATAGTATTCAGTAAACAAGTAAATAATTTAATGTACACTGATCAAATTAACAACATGTATTTCTATGTTTGTTTGTTTTCTAGTTAGCAGATAGATGCATCTATATGCCAGTTCCAAAATGTAAGGCATACCAGCACCCTGATTTCTTCTCCTTTATGGATTCTGCCACCTTGTGGCAATCAGTAAGGGGAAAGGATTAGTGGGAATAAAAAAATCTCTGCCCACCTCTTTCCTTCTCATGTTGATGTGCTCAGAATGGTTGAGAGGAGGGAGTAATTGAACAGAACCTTGACTTCCCTTTTGGAAGTGCTTCCAAAGTGCAAGGTGACATTGCCTGCTACCTTTTGTGGCCTTCTGTGGAGAATTTTCCCTTTAGAGCAGAGAGTGAAACAGAGTTACTGACAAGGATATCATTTATCCATAAATACATGAGGCAAAGACATACGGTGAAGTACTAAGGTTTGTTTCTTTATAATCTAAGTTTCCAGTCTGTCAGGAAGGGATGCTAGTGAGCTTTTTGAGACATGTCTTAACTGTGGTCAGAGGTTACAACTGTAGCTTCTGGTAGCCAGAATTTGCTCAACATTTATCAACCTGCCATGGGAAGAATAGTAAGCTGGTTAACTAAGGTGCTAGCAAATATGGAGCAGTGAAAAGTTATTTACAATGTGCTTCTTTACATATAAGGTCTTTTGTACCCTATATTTGAACATACATAGCTAAGAGTAAAAAATAAAAATAAAAAATTAAATGTTAGCTTATCATTATTATTATTTAATAAGCCATTGAACACCTGTAGTGCTGCTCTATCAGCACTTCTTTTCTATGCCCTTTAGCATCATAAACCATTGGACCTGAATCCATTCACTGGTGTATGAAAAGTATGTCTGCATTAGCAGTTTGGTTTGCAGGGGTGTGCAGATTTGCTTTGTATTTGACCTTGGAGTCTTGCAGCACCCAATGAGCATTCAATGAGTTCACATGAGATGTATTTCCTTCAGGTGGAAACAGGATGAAGCTCTGCATGTGGACGGGAGGTCCTCCAGCAGCTAGCGCTCTGCGCACGCTGAGTGGATACCAAGGGTGGTTTGCAGCTGGCGCGGGCTCAGTTCCCAGTAAGAACAAAAAGAGGGGCTGTGGTCTTGGAACTGCGGCACACTGGAAGAAACCTGAACCTCTCTCCTTCCCACTGTACACCAAAACAGAGACAAGCTGTAGACATGTAGGTGTACTCACTCTGTGGACTTGGCTGTATTCTTAGGGGACGATTCCAAAATTTTGTGTAGGAAAGACATACTACGTGGAAGGTTTATGTTGCATTGAAGACAAAAGGTTCGTCCCCACTCAAAAAGATCCTTTAATCTGTTGATGAGGTTATAAACTTGAAACATATTAAAGCCGAGGAACTGGATCAGTGGGAAAGATTGGCAGGGAGGCCCTTCCAAAATTTGGAATGTAATTGCATAGACTCTACAGTTTGCATAAGGATTTCATTACAGTGCGTGTGTGTATATATATACTTGTTTCTTTTGCTTTAAGAAGTGGGGTAAAATGAATTGAATATTGTGGGCATTGCTATGTTGAAAAAATATAGCTAAAGGAAAACAGATTTTTTTTTTTTTTTTCTGAAATTATCATGCCCTACTTATTTTCCAAATTAGTTCTTTCCTTGTGAGCTACCAGAACAGTTAGATACTATGGGAAAGAAACATGAAAAAAAAAATAACAAAATAAATCTATTACCCCTCTAGTCAACTGAACAATAGGATTATGTACACCGGAGCAAATACCTTTCAGTTGTTGAGTGATGCAGTTGATGTTTCCTATTAGGAACAAGAAGATTTAGTCTGAGGTCAGTGCACTTTCTTTATAGGTCAGATGAAATTTCCCATAGCAGAATCAAAGCAAGATCTATTTTAAAAGGACCAATGGAGTCATACTAAGAAAAACATTCGTTGAAATGAGCCAAGAATTATTGTCTTAGTTCACCAGCAACAGGGAGCAGGTTAGCTAATTCTGTACATGCTGAGTGAAATCTTCAGTTGGTATAAATCGGGATAGCTCTATTGACATAGCACTTCTGTACCGACATTTAATGCTTGAGGATGTGGCCCTCCAAGCTGAAAAGGCCCTTCTTGGTTCTGCTGTTATGAAGTCTGCTGTGTTAATGCAATTTCAAATGAATTTCAGGCTGGCTTTTAATCTTCTGGGGAGCTGAAGGATGCAAAATGTTTTTTTTTGTTTCTTTTTTTTTTTTTTTTTTTTTTTTTTTGATTTTTAGTTATAGAGCCAAACATGTACTTATGTATATCACTTGGTTCTTGATACGGTATTCTTTTATTGTTGCACTATTGAGTACCACAGGGTGCATGTTAGTAAGCTGCTAACAGATGTTTTAGGGTTGATTTTTCTTGAATGTAAAATTTATTATATACGATATACAAGATTATATTTAGCTTTTACGCTATTCCACATGCACTACTATGCTTACCATGGATGTCATTACACATAATGCCAGGAACAGAACTACCTAAAATAGATGGGTATTTGTGAACCCTGGAAGACACCATGCTCATTGCCCTCCCTCTGTGGAGGAGGAATAGGCCGAGGAGGAACTGGGACTGTCTGAGTGAGCTGCGCTCGCACGCGGCTGTATCCGTTTCCTTTGGCACGGGAGGAGCGTGCCCTCTGCAGATGCCTGCTTTGCTATTCTGTGCTTGCTTTCCTTCTGTCCAGGAAATTTAAGAATTACTGCATTCCTGTCTTTATTTTTATATATTTTCTGTGTGTGGCTTTAACACTTCCTGATAATTGACAAATGAGCCAGAAATACGTGATGATTTGCTTTATCAAATCAAATTGGGGGGTGGGGTTATTATGTATAGTCCTGAAATTAACCCTAGCTAAAACTTCAAAGGGCTGGGGCTAAATTCAGTCACTGTGGATGCACACTGAGGTGCATTTTGGGTGACTTGGAGGCATAGGTCTGTGATGCAGTGACAGGAGAGTAAGGAAGATAGAAGTTACAGAAGAGAGGAAAGCAGGAGCAACTCTAAAGCCAGCTCAGCACTCTAACCAAATTCTGTACTTCATTGATGCTAATAGAAATATAGTTATATTTCACACCATATCCCAATTTTACTCTTTCCTGAAATATTTTTTACAGTTTAGTTCTGTGATTACCCTTTGATGTAACTAAGCAAAGTGTGTATAGAAGATGTACAAGAAATCTCTGCTCTAAAAATTAGAGATGGTCTGTAATTAACATAATTTGTTTGACAGCTTCACCACATGCCTGTCTTAAAATATATTGATGATTTTTATTTATTTATTTATTTTTATGTTTAATTTTCACTCAGTTCCACTTAGGATACATGCTAAATTGACAGAAATGAAAATGCTTTTACATTAGACATTTTCAGGTTTGTCATGTATTGGCATAAAGCTCTTGCACTGTCACTCCAAAATTGGTTCAGTTATTGTGGGGGAGGGAGCTGCTTATTTTCCTCAGAAAATGCGATAAAAATTAGGTGGTTGACACCAAGAACATTGCATATATGAAGGTGGAATTGAAACAGTGCAAACACAAAAATGTTCCTGTTAATTTATGTGAGTAGTTTCACTAAAATAAATGAAAATTCACAGGTTTTAATGTTTGTGAGTTCAGGACTAAACCTGTTAAGAATAATGCCCTGTATATTATCAAATATATTGTTTCTATGATGAAGTGGTTCTATGAATCTTTGACTAATTTTTTTTTTTTTTTTTTTTTTCAATAACATGAAACATGGGTTTAGTTTAGATGGTAAAGATAATGAATTGCCTTAAATAAATTGCCTTCATGCTAGGGGAAGTAGTGGGTTGGGGCTCCAACTATAAAAATGTAATATAGGTCAATTAATATGAGATTTTTTCTCCTACTGGACTTATGATTCATTCTTAAGTAGAGTGTAGAAAGTGCAATTTTTTCACGTTTTGCTTTCAGTTAGAAAACAAACTGACTTGTTATACTTTCTGTCCCATTAGGAAACTAAATAATGATTTGTATTCTTATTTCCTTCAATTTAATAAACTTGTTACAACATTATGTAATATCCGCCTAACACGATTGTTAGAAATACATATTGATTTATTTTGTCATTTGGACTTCTGGTATCTCTCTAGACTATGGTAAAGAGAAGACAGTAGAAATGATACCCAAGGTTCATATAATAAGTGGAAGACTAAGGATAATAGAAAAAAAAAAAAAAAAGAAAAATCTTACTTTAGGAGTTGTTGCAACTTCAGTGTTGATTTGAAGTTTTATTAGAATAGAATTATTCTAAACTTCCACACAGGTATTTAAATAGTATTTTGAATAGTGATCTTCTGTCTATAGCTTCTTATTTAAAGATTGGTGGTTTAAAGTAAGTATCTGTTTCTCAACTATTGCAGTACATTTAAGAAAACTAGGGAAATTTGAAGACGCCCCAAATCTGAACTTGTAGGTAAATTTTCCCAGCTCTGTATTTGAATCTGGGATTGATTCTAAAATGCAGTGCTTCACACCAGAACCACAGTTTTAGAAAAGCAGTTTGAGGATAACCCTTACAAATAGTAAAGATGAGCTTTCTTAAAAGATGGAAAGAGGATGTACCTCCAATTTCAAGAAGTAATGGAAATAGCAAATCTTTGGATCCTTCAGACAGATCTATATTATTACAAGCAGATAGAAAGTCACAAGTTGTCTCTTAGCTATGGTGATTATCTCAGAAGCTAGCATGGTATGCCTTTGCCTTTTGCAAAGACACAAAATGTTTAATTTCAAGCATTGTGAGCAGTTGCCTGAAAGCTATTGAGACTGTTCTATGCTTAAATGTTAACGAGGTATTTAGATAAGAGACCTAGCACTGTATGTCAAATATGCAATAAATAATCTGCAAATTTAAGCAAAGAATTCATAAAGTTTTGACATGTTCTCTCTAATAATTTCCTCAGTTCTGGGAGGAATGAATGCATTCATAGATTTTTTTTAATTATTATTATTATTTTTAATCATCATTTTTCAAGCATAAAAATATTGGTGTCAAACTTTGTCTAAAAATCTATCAGGATGTGATGTAGGATACCTGATCACTTCTAATTTATTCCTTAATAGAAAATGGTGCAAAATGAGAGAATGATCAGGTATCAAATAGAAATCAACCATTGATGGATTTTTGTGTTTTGTTGGCACTGGATGTTTATAGATGCATCAATAAAATTTGTGTTTGATAACTCATGAAATGGAGAAAAGGCAAATGTTATAATGACAGAACTGCTAAATCAAAATTTGAGACTTTTTCTGAAAGTATAGATCTCTGAAATACCTGTGAGGAAGTTGGAAAAGGCAAGTTGTGTCAAATTTCATGATCTGTTAAAAAACACTGGGCGCAACATTGGATCAAAAAAGATGTTAAATATATGTTAAAAATATGTTAAGTAATTAAATTTTCTCAAGAGTAAATTCACATGTATAAAATAATTCTCTTTGATAGTAAATTACTTTTTGAAAAGAACCTTCCAAACAGTAGACCTGGATTGTTGGCTGGGGCCCAAAGCATTAGGCAGTATAGCTACAAAGCTGAATTAACATTTTCTCATATTAAACCAATGCTGCAGCCCAGGAAACCTGTCAGTAAAGCTTATGTGACACGCTGAACTGTCATTTGATGACATGTCATGGCAGAATGACTCCAAAATGTATTGATTTGAAATCATGACATTTTGCTGGGGAGAAGAGAGGAGAAGGAAAAGAACTAGCTACAAAGCAAGAAAAATAATAAAACTTATACTACCAGTAAATAACTGGGGGCTCGTAGGTAAAAGGTAAATCTTCAATTAAATTTAAGCTATGATGCATTTAAAAGAACAATGACAAAACAAAACAAAAAAACACAACCCTTTGTGTAATTTATATAGGTAGTCCCTTGGCTGGGCTTTAATTAGTTAATAAAACAACAAATAAAATAGACATCTGATTAAACCAAACAAAATGTCAGTCACACGTTTGGTTAGTTCCCTGAGATAAAAAACAACTAGGTTAGTGCTCTGTGTTACTAACTACATATTTCCTGAAGACAAACCAAACAAGGATAGTCTAAGCTATAATACTTAGTCAAATAAATGACAAAAACATGGCAACACAACAAGTGACACCTATCCATCTTGCTTCCTTATTCGCATACTAGCAAGAAACAAGATGTATGTATATTTTTCATCCTTTAGGCATAATAGTGAATGTAATACAAACATGCATTGAAAACTTTCATATTGAAAGATTTCATGTACCTGTTTCAAGGGGAGATACCATATTTCTGAATGTCTATTTTGACCAGCTGTGTAACACCAGAATGTCAACTTTAATCAGCGGGTCATGTGGTGCTGTTTTCTCTGAGAAATATTTTTACTCTCAGAAAACATTTCCTAAGGGGAATAATTTAAAAAAAAAAAAATTTAAAGTCATACACATTTTCTGAGGGCCAGTGCTGAACAAGTAAGTCTACAACAGCAGTGAATTTGCAAAGTCACCATCAATGTTTATTCTAAACAAAACACCACTTTTATAAGGTAGAAGGAGAAAATCTACAGATCATATAGTGATACTTACAGATGAACTTTTGTCTGGGGTTGCACATTAAAAAAATAAAAAGTAGAAGTTTTTAATTATTTATTAGGTTTTGTTTTATCTGTACTTGTGAACAATGAATTCAAAGAATGTGTTTAATTTCCATAGGCATCCTCTTCAGACACACAAACAGTAGGAAAGCAAAAATCATGCTAAGCTTCACAGAAGCATAATATAAGTATACTCTGTAATTGAAATAGGTTAAGAAGGCATGCTTCATAAAGAGATTGCCAAACATCTATAGAACATTGTGCAAAGACAATTTGATGTTATTTTATTAGCAGTTAATTAGCATATTGAAAGATTTCATGTACCTGTTATTAGCAGTCTAGTCATGATTTACTTTCAAAACAACATACTTTTTATGTGTAGAACTAAACCGCAAAAGCTAATGTAATAAATCATAATCCTTAAAAAAAAGTCTCTTAAAAGCTTCTATAAAGGGTTAACAAATATTTTGCTGCTTTAATCTCTTCTCAAATGAACTGTGTTACTCCTGTTAACAATTGTGTAGCCTCATTAATATAGTTAATGAATTGATCTTACTGTTAAGGTGCTCAAAGCAACCCACAAATAACAATATGAATATTTAATCAAACATTGATCTCAATCAGCAGATTCAAACATCAGTCAGTCATATCAAATCAATCTCCATAGATTCTTTCCATGTTATCAGTTACTTTTTGAATTTAATTAAAGATATTACAACATTTTAAGAAAGCACAAATGGAGGCTTCTCTTCTTCCTCTCTTCCCCACCACCAGTCTGCCTGATCCTGTTTCAGTTATTCGCAGTACACTTTTCCCCTCTGAAGAGGGAGGAGCTGGGAGCTCAGTTGTATTGTGCCTGAGAAATCTCAAAATCTGTTACTAGTCCAACTGCCCCTGTAGTACAGGGTCCATTAGAGACTCGACTTCAGAATTGCTTCTTCCAGTAGTTCAGCAGTTCTGCCCATGGCGAAGCAAATGAATTCTGACATTCACTCCATCAATCTGCTACTACACATTTTTTATCTTCTAGTCCAGAACACATACATTATACTCAGCAAGAGATGAGCTTTTTTCACAGAATGTTATCTGCTTGCTGCCTGACAGCAATGTTAATGGCTCTGCTGTTTTTTTGAATTTGGAATATTGAGAACTCAGGATCCCTTCAGATCCAGGCATTTCAACACAAGTATCCTGTTCTTTCAAGGAAGGACCCTTCTAATACCCTGCAATTATACCTGTTCCTAAAGGAAATAAAACAAACAAACAAACAAACACTATTTCATACCAGATTCCTTAAATATATACTAATAAGGTAGTAGAGAAAAACTATCTCACTCCATTCATGAATAGCAAACCAGATTATCTATTTGAATGAGGTAGTCAGTCTTGATCTATTCTGAAAAGTCCCATAGTGTAATTAAATTTTTAACAGAACACAGGAAAACAAAACAAAATTCTGTGCATGATAATATTCCTTTCAAACATCATACAATACTGAAAGTGGAGGTGTTTGCTAAGGCTCATTCTTCAGTATGCTCCTGGTGATTTTGATTTATGAACTCATTGGTGGGAGAGAAAGATACTTTTATTGCAGTGGCTAAACTTTCTGAAGTCTGATATGAAGATTTTTCATAAAATACAATTGAAGGAATACTTAGGAATTTATTGTTGCACCATCGCATTATATGACTGACTGCCACAGGTGACAGTGGTTAGAAAACTAGATTCACTTGAGAGCTAGGCAATTTTGTTTTTGTATCTCACTGTAAAGCAGGCAGAAACAGAACTTAACTTTACCCAGGTTGTATTTTTAGTGATTACCAGACCATATTGTTACAGGACCTTGACCTTGATAGTCTTTCTGTGACTAGCCCACTGGAGCCCATGTGCCTGTTGAGATTCTTCATCCTAGAAAATCTTTGCCAGTTGACAGTTCTGATAGTCTTTAAAACACTTAAAGACTATTTTTTTAAAAAAGGTACTTATCATCTTTAATGGCATACGGGCTGAACATAAAATCATCTATATTTTATATAGATGTAAATATAAAAATCAAAGCAAGCATTTTTATATTTAGTTTATTTAGGTAATATCGAACTATCTTTCCACATCACTTGGAAGGAAAGTCTTAAAAAATCATTAAGGGAGGAAAACACTTGTTCGTGAAATAGTTGCTGCTATATTAATGTTATTTTTTGTTACATAATATTTTTCTGCAAAATATTTTTATAATGGTAAAATACAGGTAGATTTGAGAATTTTGACTTTCATGTCAAAATGATCTTTTGGTCTTTGTGTTGTTTACTTTCAACGCTGCTTTTTTGTTTTGCTTCTCTATTTTCAGACCAAAATTAGTGCTAAATAAGCAGAAAGGACACTGGGTGATCGTATACTTTTAAGAAAATTGCCCTAGTTTTTCAAGCTCTTTCAATATAATGATAGGATAAATATTTTCACAATCCTATTTTTGCTGTAGTTTAAATAGTATTTGGAAGTATATTTCTGACTGTTTTGTTCAAAAAAGGTGTAGAATTGTAGTTTTCTTTTAAAATACAAGGCTGCAATTTGTCTGACCTTCTTTTCTGTTTTCTATCTGCATACATTAAATGAATGACTCTCCATTTTGCAGCTGAGGGAAGCACAACTTTGAATGAAAAATGTTGCCATTAAAAAAGAGGGAACAAATTGCATAAATTATAAATGACCTGCAGAAGCTGAAATGTACTACCACATTACCCTGATTATACATGCATGTTTTTTTTTTTGTCATTAATCCCACAAAATAGCATGGCAACGTATGGAACTCATGCAGATGCAGATCTTTTGGTAAAGAAACATGACTCCAAATGGATTTATGGGCATTACATTATGCTTTAAAGTGAAAAGGGGGTGAGGGGCGGGGGAGAAATCCAGGACCAATTTAATTCCTGAGGTTATACTTGCTAATCTTACACATCTGGACAGTTGGTTTTTGCTTTATACTTTCAAGAAGTTCTTATTTTATTGGAATTCATATACATATATATAAAAGTAAGTAATTGATGCTTCAGTGGATGTCCAATCTAGTGCTTGAGATTGCACTAGACTATAAATATCCCCTCAGGAAAAAATAAAAAATAAAAAAAAAATGCTCATTGCAGCCTCTCTGTGTCAAAGATTTTGGCTGATATTTGAGTTGTTCAATGCTTCCTTGCATGTTGTAAAGTGATAACTTCAGTTCACTGAAAGTTGATGCAACAAATTTTCATGAATAAATTAACCTATAGTTACTAAGTTCATTTCATTTATGAGTATTGTTAGTATTAATACAGTAACTCACAGAACACTAGGCAAAGCCACAGATTTATCTGGCATGTTAGCCTGTTTCTCTGATTATAGCACATATAAAAATACCTTTCCAGATTTTTCTCACAATCACTAACAATTACCAGGTCAGGAATTTCAGTATTTACCCTTTGATATATTCTTCTAAGAATGTCTTCAGTTACTTTTAGAAATTAAATAAAATTCAGTAATACTGAACAGCCAGCCAGGGCACAACTGAGCTCTTCAGTGTGCAAAGAATCCCACCTTTGTTTTTGAATGTGTTTTTTGGTAGTTTCGTCTAATGCCCCTTATTCTATAGTGTAGGAAAAACTTGATGAAAAATTGCTGTCCTTGTCCTTGCCATTTGTGACTTGACTGCCACAAACTATATATCTCAATCTACTTTCCAGGCTAAAGATTCTTTTTTTAAAAAAAATTATTATTATTTTTTTTAATAATTCTTCTCACAGTAGTTTTTGCATTCATAAGAATTGGTTTTCATCATCCTTATTATCTTTCGTGTATGTTTCTGTATACGCATCCTCTCAAAGTGGAGAGAAAAGAGAGACATCCTGTATTTGAGATGTGGTTGCACTCTCAGTGACTCTTTAAGTCAGTGGAAATGGTGGAGTAGTGCAATGGCGCTCTGCTTTCCTAACAAATCCTAACATCACATATGTTTTCTTCCATCAAAGACTGAAAAATAAATAACTGCAGACTTCACTACTGAACATTTTTTCTCAAATGCTCAGCATTATATAATCTCCAGTGATTATCATCAGCTACATTAATGCTGAATTAACCAGAAACTAGGCAACTTTCTGTTTTACAGATAGTTAATTATACAGAGTGTGTACAGACACTTAGTTGTCTAACTTCAGATAACTTTGTAATTTCACTTTTGACTCCTCTTCCAGATAGTTTTTTGAATATTTTCATGTGAACAGGCCTGTATGCACAATTCAGGGAATGTTATTAAACCATATTATCATACAGAAGTTTTTTTTTTTTTTTTTTTTTTTTTTTTTCCACCCAGTGTTTTAACAGATGAAGCATCTTGCATTCTGTAACAGAAACTGGCATTTAGTGTCATTTAAAATCTATTTCTCAATAATAAATTACTCCATCGTGGTGCTTTTAACTAGTATCATATGTGACACATTTTTTTGGGGAACATCTCTATGAACATTTAAAAGTTGAGCAAAATCTCTTTGCCTTCTAAAATAGAATCTCTTTTTCAAGATCCAAGGCAAAGGAATTTCTTTTCCATATTAACAGAGTAGGAGCTTTGCAGTTCAAGTGTAACTGGAAGATAATAGGATTCTCAAGAGTAGTTAGGTGGACAAAATTATTATCTTTATAGCTCTGGAAAATTTTCACAGTTTAAAATCTTAAGCTTTCGTTTTAACTTAAACTGCTTATATTTACACAACCAAACAAAGCATACAACTTTAGTAGAACCAGGGCTACATGCTACTCTGAAATGTCAGTAGATTGGCAAAATTTATGACCTTATGGTGGGTGACGTAAAGCTAATCTCAAGTTTAAATACACATATGTAACAGGAATCCTCATTTGCTTTTCTTAAGTCTCTTTGTCATGTTAGAAGGAGATGAAGGTATACGGGAAAGGGAAGAGACAAACTGGGCAGCATGAAATCGGAGTTGCTAAAGAAAATTAAAGGATGTGAAATGTGTTCATGCTCATTGAAGTGAAATGATGTTCGTCAGAGTCATGTGCTTAATTTTTACTTTACATATGCAAGTGACTTTTATTCTCGCCTCCCCATTCTTTTCAGCAAATGAAAATCTTTGGGGAAGACAAAACAAAATAGAATCCACCCAAACTCATGAATAGTACTTGGTTTTAATTAATGGTATTAATCTGGGAGGCATTGAGTCCAGATGTCTCATGGGAAATGTAAGAGGGTAAGATACTGTGTCCATCACATAAAAGAAATCCTGAAATTACTTCTGTCATTTTAAACTTAATACAGTCTCATTTTTCTTAAACTTTATTAATGTAACATTTATAAAGTAATGTTATAACATATTAAACTTCAAACAGTTTTCAAAGATAATGGTGGATTCTAATGAATTTTCTTAATTAAAGGAATGGTTAGTTGTGCCTGTTTTCAGTAAATTAATTAAACTTTTACTCATTAAGCAAGAAGTTAATTCATTATTGAAGGATATAGGAAGTATAAGAAATCTGGCATTTGAGATGGACGCCATACCCTAATCTATCACTGATATTATGAAGTTACATGCTTAAAAATGTTCTGTACATTATAAAATATTACAGAAAGTGACTGGTGACTAACTAGAGGTATTTAAGGTATTTTAGTTTGAACCATCATTCCATGCAGTAATCTTATAACTGGTATTAGAGAAATGAATTATTTTACTTATGGAGTATTAGTGGGCATCTTCTTAAAAAGAGAAAGTCAGTGGAAATCATGTTCTCATGTAGTGTTCACTGATTCACAATGACAAGATTATTTTCTTGTGAAGAGGAAAACATCAAAGAGCATTAGCAGTATAAACTGTGTTTGTTTGTTGAGTTCTGTACAAAATGAGGAACTTGCTTTTTTCTCTACTCGACTTTTCTCTGCCTCAGATAGCTCCTGTTTGGCTGTAAAGTTGCTTGGTTTCTCTTATCATGAGTTGGTATAAAATACTTTGTCCAGACTTCTAAAAATGCAGGGAAGGGTGGCCCTGTCCAGGAATTCTAGATCCAATATTATGCTGTAATATTTTATTGGTGAGAGAGGCAAGCAAATCTCCCACACTCTGCATATAAATCTTTAATAATCGAGAGAGCAGATTTTACTCTGTTCTCTTTGTCCCTAAGTTCTTAGTGTGACACCAAATATATATATATATATATATATATATTGTATTTGTATACTGTATATATATAGGGAGAGATTATTAGAGTAACCTGTGTGATCATCTGCATACTCTGCCTCATTTTCTTGCATTAGAGAAAAATGCACAGTGTCAGGCATTACTGCTTTATGACACACAGGGTAAAACTTTATGTGGGATATTGCCATGCCTTGGCCAGTCATTACCTTATGCAGCTGCCACCTGATTACTCCTGGCCTTTGTGCAGATGTTTGGCTGTTAGAGGAGGACATGGGGCAATATCACTCCTTTCTGCCTTCTG
The DNA here is from genome assembly GCF_011077185.1 of Oxyura jamaicensis. Taxonomy (NCBI): domain Eukaryota; kingdom Metazoa; phylum Chordata; class Aves; order Anseriformes; family Anatidae; genus Oxyura; species Oxyura jamaicensis. Next base: position 101,009,244 of record NC_048893.1, on the reverse strand, counting down.
GTTGCTGGCGGTGCTGCTGAATACACATGTGCCACAGCCTGGCCATTGCAGTTTGAGGTTGTGCATTGGAAAATGAAATTTGGTTAACAGCGTTGTGAGGTTTACACAAAGAATACTTTTTTTTTTTTTTTTTTTTTTTTTTTCCTGAAGGGGTATTTGTCTGTAGAAAACTGATGCAAATCAGCTTCTACTTACAGCAGAGAATGTAAATCCCTTGTTTTCTTGAATATACAAAGTCTCTGTCTTTCTTATGCTTGCCTAGCATAAAGAGTGAAGGTGCTGCTTCTCCTTAGTTGCAGGAAAGTGAAATGTGACAACATGACAATACAAACTCTGCCCCTGCTATAAGTGTAACATCAGCAGATACTAATGTGAAAGAATGCGTATGAAGGTATGCAGTTGTCTTGTTAATATAACCTTTTTCCTGTTTCCCATTGGTCACGTTCATGTACCCTTTACGTTGGCTTTGATCAGGATATGGAAGTTATTATCAAAACGTTGTAATCCCATTTATTGGTGTATTTTGCTTAAAGTGGCTGCTTTGGTGCAAATATCACTTTTAAGAAGAGTTTAGATTTGAAATAAAAATAGAAACTTCTGAAGCCATCAATTTCTGTAGGTTTTGCACTTAAGATAAATACTGTGGAATGCTCATCAAAGAGGAACTTAAAATGGATCCTATCATAAAATGCATCTCTCAGATGAGACTAAACTCTTGCAAACATGTTTTCTGTGACAGTAGGTTTTCATGAGGTTGAATGTTTACTTGGTCAGCTACAATTCTAACCTTTGCATTTTTATTAACTGCATGATTCTAGGTGATGTGACTCCTTTCTATTCAACGTCAGTTATGAGAGCTAAAAATAATGATTAAACATTGCAGAGGAAAAATGATTGCCTGAATACTCATCTTGTAGATGATTTTTTTTTTCCTTTTACAATATTATATTATTGGCTGTAGTAGACCAAGACAACTTTGATAGAAGAATTGCACGTAATTAAGTTTTCATGTGTGTTTCAAAGCGCAAAAAGATTAGAAGGCTATTTAAGAGGTGCTAGAACTGTCACATGCCATATTGATAAAATCTGTGGGGTATAGAACAACAAAAGCACTGATTTAGTACAAGATGTCATATTATTGAAGCAGTAACCAAAAGAAAGATTCCATGGATGGGTAGGTGTCTGTGTCTACACATACTTGCATCACAGAATACTTTTTTTTTTTTTTAATCCTAAGATGAATAATGAAAATGGTTCCAGAAGTTATGTTCAAAAGACATGATATATCTGTTTTTTTTGTTTGTTTGTTTGTTTGTTTTTGTTTTGTTTTGTTTTTCTGATAGGATAATGAATATTTGCATACCTTTTTTTTTTTTTTTTTTTTTTTGTTGTTGTTCCCTAGGCTTATTAATACTTCTGTGTCATGAACACTCGTGGAATGTTGGCTTTTGAGAGTTTAACATTTCAGTGAGTTCTGATGTGTTGGGTTGTGGCAGTATTTGGCAACTCAGGAGTAAAGAACAGAAGTCTGTGCAACTCCAGAAGTTCAGGGACATTCCTTCAAGTTCCAGCCTAGAGCTATCAGGAATGTAAATCCTTCAGTCCTCAAGCTCAGTCCTGAATTATAGGTAAACTCGCGCGTAATTTTATCTAGATAAATAACCCCATCATGTCCAATGGTTCCAATCCCAGGGGCAAAGTGAGGCCTTTGCTATGGTGACTGTTTTCATAGCACATATAGTTTGTACTTTCCTTCCAGAGATGAGCTGATATTTAAAGATGTAATATTGGTGTTAACACATTGAAAATTGCTTTATATTTTACTGGAAAAAAAAAAGTAAAATATTGCGTATTGACTCTTCAAATATAATTTAATAGGACTCTTTTGGAAAAACAGGATTCTGACTTAGATCATATGCAGTACTTCTGAGAATGTATGTGGTAAAGGAAACAATCCAAAGAGAATCAAACAAAGAGAAACAAACCCAAGAGAATCAGCTAATAGTTTATAACTTTTTTTTTTTTTTTTTTTTTTTTTTTTTTTTTATATTTTTTTTTTTTTTTTTTGCAAGAGGAAAAGACTGGTTCTAGGTGATAGGAGGTCAGAGCACCAAAATATATTTTAATAATAATCCATATATGTTGAAATAATGTGCAGTCATCATAATGGCAGACAAACTCTTTCCAATGGGTGCTAGTGAGATTGGCTAGATCTCTTCTGTTTGAGGTCAGAGGTACACGTTCTAACAGCTGTGAAGCAGCAAATGAAATATTGACCAATGTATTGTGTCATTTAATTTGTAATGATCTTGAATACTTCTGAAATGCTGGACAAGGCATGGTAAAATCCAATTATGTCATTCCTTGTGATCTTAGGAAATAAGACAAATCACAATATAATGAGAATAAAAAAGGTTAACGTAGTTTTCCAAAACCAGTGAACAAGCACATATCGTGCAATAAGACTTCTGTGTCTCACAGCCTACTATTTTTTTAATGTAGCTAGAACCTATACATATGCCCATCATTAAATGATTTATGAGACTTTTATTACATTTTGCCTTTGCTGGATGGTTTAAACTTCATTTCAGAAGAGCATATTGAGTTATGAAGTTATTAAAAAAAAAATCCCAAACAACTTGCCAGTCGGTTTGGGCCCCGGCACTTCTCTGATATGGAAAAATGTGAGTTCAAGGTCATGCTTTGGCATTTCATTTCCTTGGTCAAAAATTCAAATAAAGAGTAATCTTATTGCACTATTCAACTCCCACTGAAACCAAAAGGGATTTTGGTATGCGAGTATAAGGGAATGGAAACAGGACCTTGAAAAGTATCTCAATCAGAGAAGTTTAAGTAAACAAGAGAGTCACTCATCCCTGTATCCAGCCCTGCTTGAGGGAAGGTTTTACATTTTGCATGAAACAAAGTATTTGCCTGTGTTTCTGTGGTGGTTTTACCCTGCTAGTCAGCTGAACACCACAACTGCTCTGTCACTCCCCCTCCTCAGATGAGGAGGGGAAGAAGTAAAGGAAAGAACAACTCACGGGTTGAGATAAGGGTAATTTAATTAAAGAGAAAAAATATTAAGGAGATATTATTAATTAAACAATTCAACTAAAGGGAAAAAAGGGAAAGGGGAAGAGAGAAGGGGAAAGGGAGTAACTAAACAAAACAAGTAAAGGCTATGTGGAAGTGCAGAGGAAAGAAATTACTCTCTACTTCCCACAAATGAGTGATGCTTGACCACGTCCTTGAAGCAGGGCCTCAACGCACGTAGCCTGTGTTCGGGAGGAGGACAGACGTTTTTGCAACAAGAGCCCACCCCTCCCCTCTTCTTCCTTTTTCCACCTTTTATTGCTGAGTGTGACATCATATGGTATGGAATATCCCTTTGGTTGGTTTAGGTCAGCTGCCCTGGTGATGTTTCTTTCTCACTTTTTTGCCCACCCCCTAGGAGGGTCAGAGAGAGTCCTGATGCTGTGCCAGCACTTCTCAGCAGCAGACACAGCACCGGTGTGATACCACTGCTGTTCTAGCTACAAGTGCAGAGTGCAGCACTGTGTGGGCTGCTGCAGGGAAAGTTAACATCCCAGCCAGACCCAGTACAGTTTCACTGCCTGAAATGCAGAGCAGAAATAAAAAATGAGAGGGGATGACAGAAATACCTTTTATTGTCTCCTCAAGAACCAGAAGCATCCTGTTAGAAGAACCATTTCTTGTATGTTTCTTTCTTTTTTTTGGCATTTATGCTAGGAAATTAACAAAAGGCAATTTGGATTCAGAAACTGCAGTACCAAGTACCAAAATGTGAGAGAGTATGAAATATAGAAATTAAATTTGCAGGTTTGGGATTTGAGGGATTTTTTCTGAAAATTCTTTCTTGCCCGAGTACTAGAGATCAAATAAAAGCTTTTTATGATTTCCCATATTGTCTAGAAATGACACCGAAGTAATCTCTGGAAAAGAAAAAACAGTAGATATTGCTATATTTGTAGTAGTTTACAGTTTCATTTAAATAATACATGCTTTGGAAGTGATATTTAATACAGAGCTTCCTACCAATAACTAAATACAAGTGGAAAGTCATATTAGTGTTAAGTTAGATGATGTTGGAGAACAGGTAAATACAATGGTTTTTAAATGACATTAAAATACAAGCAAGGAGTCATAATATTTGAGTTTGGTTTCAAACTTGGCTATAGACTGTCTCTTGGATAGAAAAGTTGATTGAACATACCTTTTTATCTGGTTCTAATGACTTTTGGGTGATGATTGCCCAATGTAATCCCAGTTTGTGGATGAAAGCTTTCTGGATGAGAGAGGTTGCCCAGGAAGTTTATGGATTCCCCCTCCCTGGAAGTGTTTGAGGCCAGTTTGGATGGGGCTTTGAGCAACCTGATCTGGTGGGAGGTGTCCCAGCCCATGGCAGGAGGGTTGGAGTTAGATGATCTTTAAGGCTGCTCTAATCCAAGTCATTCTATGATGCTGCCATACTACAACCTTAGACCTTTGGACCAATGCCGAATGTTAAGGGTGTTTTATTTGGTTTTGGTTTATTTCATTTTAATTTTGAGCTAGTTTCTTAGTTTACTGAAATTAGAACCTTTAATAGCAGAATAGGGTGAGTGATATGCAACACTTGCTCCTTCACAGTATGTCTGTGGAACATTGCATTTCCACAACAAAAAACAGATGTTTGTACTGTTTTGTATAATGGTTGATTACTGTAGCAACTAGTCTGTCTATTGTAATGATCCCCCAATATCCATTACATTGGAGGCATGTTTCTGGAACAGTTTAGGGTACTTACGTGATATGACAAGAAATCATTAACTTCATTCATTCATACTCATGAATAAATTACGTTTAGCTCAGTCCAGTTTTTTGGATCATCAAGGGCATGTCCATGTAGTAAGTACAGTTTTGCTAAATTGTTATAAACTCAAAATAAGTCTGAAGTTCATATTCTTTTTCCATTCTAGAAGACCTTGTGTCACTTCCTACAGGAATTCATTCAGTGCATTGTTGTTGCTACTCTTATTATTATATTAGATACCAGGATATTTTTGTATTCCCACAGCCCTCTACTTTTCTGTAGTCGGATCTGTAATCTGTGTGAGAAGCACATGGCCAGCACAGACAGCCAGTAGAGAGGTCCATAGCCCCTGAGTAGAGAAAAATAAGGGTAATTTTCTGCAACCACAGCTAGCAGGCTTCGTGGAGGAAGGAAGCCATGAGATAACAAGGCAGTAGGCCAAAAGCAGCAGGTTGAAAGCAGGCTACAGCAGGATGATTGATGAGCAACAAGCGGCCAAAAGGTGGTCACACACACCGCATCACTGATGCTGCCGCAACAGCACCTGTAATATAAAGCATGTGTAAAGCAGTGTCGTGTGGTCAGCGCTGCTAGCTGTCAGGTGCAGAGCTAGGACTCTCGAGTTATTGGGCTCTATTCCTCGGTTAATACTGGCTGGTAGCAAAATTACATGGCTTTCTTTAAAGAAGTGCATGTGGATGGGCTTGTGTGGAGTTACAAAGACACAGGAAGGGCAGAGACCAGGGAGTTGCCTCTAGCATCAGCTGTGCTTCCTCCTACACCTGTGTGGCAGGGTGTGTTACCAGACAGCTGAGAGGTGGCAGCATACATGCCATGACAGACGTTACTTCTAATCTCCTCTAACCTGGCCCAGCTTCTCTAACTCAGATAGCTGAAGTTTTGGCTTTCAGAAATTGAGCACTGATCTCCTTCCAAAAAAATAATTTTGAAACTGAGGATGCAATACATATGCTGCTGACCTGAGCATGTGTTACGACCTGATAATAACAGAATCATCACTCAGCATCACTTCACAAATGAGTGTACTGCTTAATCTTTCTGTGTCAAATCATGACTTCTTTAGGACTGCCTTATCGCACTGAGACATTGCCTCTTCCTCTGTTACCATTAACTCTCCTGGACGATTACGTTTCCAGGAAAACAGCTAGGTGAGAGGCTGAAGATGGATATGCAGGAGATTTGAACAGCTACATGTATTGCCACTTTTCCAGAAAAAAATAAAAAATAAAATAAAAAAAAATTGACATACTCCTCTTTAAGAGCCTGTCCTGCAATGGCATGCCAGTAAGGAAGTAAAAGAATAAAATAAAATCTGTTCTTATTTCTCTCAGAGTAAAAGTGATGGGGAGATTATTAGTATCATTTCAACTGCAAATACTCATCAGACACCTGGTTATCAGTGAATGGCATAAGTGTACAAGTAATGTGTAATTCAAATAATTTCAATTTCTGGGACTGAAGCACTCATTCTGGAACAGTCTCTTTCTGTTTTTGTGACTGCTTTATGATACATTAAAGGTGTTTAGAAAAGACAGATAAACTTTTGAATTGGTTTCTGATGCAAAGGTTTTATGGTTTAAGGTAAAATAACATTGTTCCAGTACAAATTGCAGTCAGCAGAATCTGCACCACCATGAGGACGCAGCAAGAGCACTTCATTAGGTGGACAGGAAAATTCCGTCTGTTGTGTGGATAGCCCTTCCTAGTTGCTGCCTCAACAAGTCTATGGGGATAATGGCTCTAAAGCCTAATCTAAAGCTCATCTAATTTAGTTGGACTCTTTTCCTTGTGCAGAGGCACCAAATGCTTTGCACAGAAATACCGGGCAGTAGGCTTTTAATTCGTGTAGGTTTAATAGAATCTATTCTGCTTTATTTTATTTTTTTTTCCAGCAAAGCTTGACTGCCGATGTATTAGGGGAACTAACATAGCTTATTACACAGTGTGTCTAGGTTTCAGTCATGGCAGTGATTTCAGAGTATTTTAGAGATATCCAAAGCTAGCTTTAAATTATCTAGCTCAGGTATAAATAGTGTACGGCAACACAGAGCTCAGGGCAGAAAAATGTCCCTACTTCTTGGGCTGAAATAAAAATATTTTTCTAAAATGGGGTTTATCATCATACTTTTTTTTTTTTTTTTTTTTTTTTTTTTTTTTTTAACCTCTAACAAAGATGGGAATTAGTTGTTGCTCATTCCCTCTGAACTTGCAGACAGTTTTGTGCTCTGGCTACGTATCAGCCATTTTCCTGGATGATTCATAATTTTTAATGTAGGACACTGTTCCAAGTTAAATTTAGCTGTATTTTTGAGGTTTCAATTTAAAAAGAAAACATTAATTTGCAAGCAAGGATTTTTATGAGGGAAAAATCCTGGAAATTGACTGATCTGTTGGTGACTTAAATCTTTCAAACCAGTAAGCCCCACATAATCTTGAGCAATAGATGAGCATTCATTTTTCTACATCATAAGTCAGCATCCTCTCTGAATATTTGAGGAATTATTTTAATGTCAACTAAAATGAGGTTGCTGTGCGTGTAAATCCGCAGTCAGTAAAACCCACACATCTACACATATATGCATAGCATGCACTCATTAGTCACAGGTCGTGATTAATATAAACTTCACAAGATTTTTCAGGTGTATTCTAGCAGGGTGTTGTCTTTTGTTGATCATCCCATTGTCACAATATCTATTAGTCTGCCTAGTGCTCACCTTGTGATGCTCTATTAGTCAAAACATCTCTTTGCCTATATATTCAAATGAACTCTAGAGGTTATTAACTTGTCCTTGGCAAAAAGATTTAGTTTTCGAGGGCAAATGCTTTTATAAATTCTATGTTTGACAGTTTTATTACATATTGTAAATAGAATACCCTGCCAGATTTTTATGACAGCCATCACTAACTCATTCAGACCTTATTACTTTTCAACCCTTCACATACTTGAATTTCTTTTTTTTTATTATTATTATTATTTTATTTTTAACAGGTCTTGCTTTGGTCAGTGCCCTTTTCTTGCTTCCATAGCCAATTCTAACTTGACAATTTAAAACATTTTTGTATTAAGCCAAATGTTGTATCTTGCAGAAAATCAAGGCTGTATTTTAATTTAGCTCAGACAGACATTAATTTGCACATTCTGCATTTATAGTCGTAGACTCATTTAAGCTTGTACGGTCTCTGCTAGCATTTAATGTAATAGTTTCTGTGCTCAGCTGCATACTGATCCTGGATCCTAATACCTCTAACTGAATCAGTATTGTGTAAAGTACTGCTGTTACGGACTGAATTTTACATTTCATATTTCAAAACAATATACATACAGTGAAAAGAAAATGAACAAGAGCCATGCTGGTGCTAAGACGTACTCAGAAGCATCTAGTTATTCTGTATTTTATTGACTTATTTGTCTGATTCTAAGGATGCATTCAAAGAATGAAAAAGAGTTGTTGAAGAGATTTTATTTAGATATGTAGTTTATTAGCAATGGAAATCTCACTTGTGCTGGACTTTTTGAACACAGGTAATAAAAACAACAGTTCCTGTTTTAGTTGTGTTTTCTGTTGAGATGATAAATGCAACAGGAGGAGAATATGAAACTGACTTCAGTAAAGATATATTAAAAGCGAAGAGTATTTTAAAAATTTTTTAAATCATCTGAGAGCTACAAAGACTAAATTATTAAAATTTACAATCCTTTTGATACCTTGGCACTTATGATATGTTAACCCTTAATACCAATTTAAGATAGAGTAAGACGTAGTTGCTAGAGTGTCATCGTTGCCTCCAGGTGTTGGTGCTCCCTACAACAGAAGATAAGTCAGTTGCTAGTGGTGGAGCCAGGGTGGTTCCCACCAGCCAGCAGGTGGATCCTGATGGCCAGCCAGGGACCTTTCACCGGCTGGGAACCAAGCTGGAACATCAGTGCAGGGGTTGAGGGGAGCATGGGAGCTGTTGGTCTTGCCTACTCAAAGCCCCCATTGGCCTACAAATTGGTTGGGAGGCTCCAGGACTGACGTCCTTAGGCCTGGACCAAGCCTCTTGTCTTTCACCTTGATAAACTATGCTTTCATCCTCCCTGGGGATGTCACTTGAGGACAGACTGGAGGTATGGCTCATACAGTCATAAATGGTCTGAACTGTGGGGAAAACTTGGTGCTTATTAATGGTGCTTCCACTTTCTGAAGGTGACAGCAGGCTGTGAAAGTAGCAGGCTGGTTCCCACTCTCCTCTTGGTTTCTGCTGCTGCTACCAGATAGGGCACGTCTTCTTACAACCAGCACTTCTGATGAATCAGAACAATTTCCTTTTAATTTGGTGTTTTGAATTGACTATAACGAGGCCTGCTTTGGAAATGTACTATATGTTGCTCCTCTCTCTTATATTTCTGTAAGTAACTGAGCAGATTCTCATAAAGGAAAGAATCAGGTGATTTTGCAGTTTTCAAGTTGTATGTTTTGCTGTCTAGGCAACTTAGAGTAGTTAGGTCACATTATGATAATTAGCCTATTTATAAGTTAGCTAACGGAGTTCTTTGTTTTAAGCCCTATAAATTCTAAAATTAGTGAATAAAGCTAGAAGCACATTTTCAGCTCCATTTAGATGAAAGGTGCTATATAATTTTAAAGCTATTATAAATGATTGAAAGATGTTTTCACAACTGCTGCTAGATTGCATGGGAATATGGAACAGTATTTCAAAAGATTTCAAAATTAATGTGGCTGTGGGTGCGTTCTGGAGAACAGCTGAACCTTCGCTACAGCTTCCTTTCTGCCGGTAATCAGGTATTTATTTTCATGCTCGCTGACTTCACTTTCTCTCCTGAATCTTCCTTTTTTTTTTTTTTTTTTTTCTCCTTTGGGTACCAACAGATTCTAAGTCATGGAGTCAAATCCAGTTGGAGGCTGGTCACCAGTGGAGTTCCCCAGGGCTCGGTACTGGGGCCAGTCCTCTTTAACATCTTCATCGATGATCTGGATGAGGGGATAGAGTGCGCCCTCAGCAAGTTTGCAGACGACACCAAGTTAGGTGCGTGTGTCGATCTGCTCGAGGGGAGGAAGGTTCTGAAGGAGGATCTGGATAGGCTGGACCGATGGGCCGAGGCCAACTGTATGAAGTTTAACAAGGCCAAGTGCCGGGTCCTGCACATGGGGCCCAACAACCCCAAACAGAGCTACAGGCTGGGAGATGTGTGGTTAGAAAGCTGCCTGGCAGAGAAGGACCTGGGAGTATTGGTTGATAGTCGGCTGAATATGAACCAGCAGTGTGCTCAGGCAGCCAAGAAGGCCAACAGCATCCTGGCTTGCATAAGAAACAGTGTGGCCAGCAGGTCCAGGGAAGTGATTGTCCCCCTGTACTCGGCTCTGGTGAGGCCGTGCCTCAAGTACTGCATTCAGTTTTGGGCCCCTCGCTACAAGAAAGACATTGAGGTGCTCGAGCGAGTCCAGAGAAGGGCAACAAGCTGGTGAAGGGTCTGGAGAACAAGTCTTACGAGGAGCGGCTGAGGGAGCTGGGACTGTTTAGCCTGGAGAAGAGGAGGCTCAGGAGCGACCTTATTGCACTCTACAGGTACCTGAAGGGAGGCTGTAGTGAGGTGGCGGTTGGTCTATTCTCCCACGTGCCTGGTGACAGGATGAGGAGGAATGGGCTTAAGTTGCGCCGGGGAGGCTTAGTTTGGATATTAGAAAGAACTGTACTGAACGGGTTGTTAGACACTGGAACGGGCTGCCCAGGGAAGTGGTTGAGTCACCATCCCTGGAGGTCTTTAAAAGACGTTTAGATGTAGAGCTTAGGGATATGGTTTAGTGGAAGATTTGTTAGCGTTAGGTCAGAGGTTGGACTCGGTGATCTTGGAGGTCTCTTCCAACCTAGAAAATTCTGTGATCTTTAGGGTTGTGGTGGGGATCTTTGTCTTGGTTCGAGGCCTCAAAATAACAGGATTATAAAACTGCTCTTGAAAACTAAACCAGACTTGACTTCTATATTACTGCATGTTAAAATATTTATATTGTCATGGTGTGTTGTCCATGATTGTGCTGTCCGTTAAAAGCAGTGATTCAGGCTCCTTATCTATGTAAGAACTATACAGCACATTCTTCCAATAATGGTGGTTTGATTAAAAAAAAAAAAAAAAAAAAAAAAAAGCTGTGGTTGCATTTGCTACTAAATTTCTTACTTATATAGACATAACATTTATTTTCAAATCAGCTTTTTAAGTGATTTTTCAATCTGACAGTTATTTTTTAGTAATTTTTGAGATATTTTCACTATTGGGGGGATGTTGGTTCTTTAACGTTTTTCTCACAGCTAAAGTTAGTAGAAGTCTTGTATTTGTGCATAATGCAAAATACTGATTTTAAATAATTAACTCTCTTTGGAAATTGTGAAGGTGACAGATAACAGTCTTTTCTGCCTAGCAAGTTGCTTCAAAGGTGTTATGAAAGGAAAGGAAAAAAACATTTTGAAAGATATTATAGGACTAGAGAACAAGTTTCACCAAAACTTCACCAAAACCTTTCTCTGTACACTAACCTGGCAATCTCATTTTTCAAATCAATCTTATTTTAAAAAAGGGTTCTTGAAAGCAATAATTAGTATGGAAAACATAGATTTTCAAAAAATATCTTGAATTTAGTCCTGAAACTCTCCTTGGCTTATTTTTTGGTATGTGTCTAATTCTTGACGGCCTTTCTGAATCATTCTTATACCTAGGAAAGAATGTAATCAAAGAATAAACACCAAGAAACTGTATTAATTGTATATAACATACACTTTGAGATTTTTTCCCCCACTTTTATTTCATTAACTCTTCTGCTAAGTTTTTTCTTTAATTTATGTTTTTAGCATTGTGATATCTCCGGGTGAACTCAACAGAGTTGTTGTATCATTAAGTATAATGGGATGTGACATGATGCAACTTGATATAGTGCCTGAAAATAATAAGGTACAATGCATTACAGAAGACATTTGAACATTCTAAGCACTGCAGGTAGAAAATAGCCAATTTGAAATCTGGCACATGCATATCTTCATTTTTGCTCTCTAATTATGCTATAAACAAACTTAATTCACTATCACACTTTGAAGTAGTTGGCAATTATTCTTTTCAGACTACAACATTACCTTAGGCAGCAAGAACTTCACTTCTTCATACATCAACATGTTATTGTGTTAATGTGCCTATTATTCTACCATTTTGATTGACAATGCTAATTACAATTGTTCTTGAACTTAATGTGATTTTCTGGCTGACAGTGACCATTCTAAAAGGGGCAGTTTAATAAATGGGAACAACTTCGCTGCAAGAGATACAAGTATTTAAATATGAACTGCTTTTCTTTTTCACAAAATCCAGGCATTGTTTTTCTGTAAGAAAGTCTTACCTCATAATACCTTTAATGTGGCTATCATCAAATAATCGCACTTACGGAGAATTAAAGACAATCTGTTCATAAAAGTGTACAAGAAAATGGAAAAGTTCTGAGATAACAAGTCATGGGACATAGTTAAAACACCTTTGGAATCTGTTAATTTTAATGTAAAGAAAAAAACAGTTATAGTTTAATTGCAGTAAGTGATGTGACTGAAAATTGGGATAATTCATGCATAGCTGAACCTTTTTATTCTGCCGAATAAAAGTATTCACCAGTTCGAAGAAAAGAAAAGAGCACTTGACAATCCACCCTACCTGGAAGCAAAACTAATGAGTGTCTGCATAAAATCAGTGTAGACAAGTTTTTTTTTTTTTTTTTTTTTTTTTTTTTTTTGGTGGGGGGGAGGGAAGGATTCAGCTGTGTAAACTGATTTGATGTTGCTGTTTATAAAGTTGAATTTGTGCTTAGCCCATTGTTGAGAAATATGTTGTTAATGTTTGTATTAATTATTTTACTGGGGCAGATTAAATTATGGCATTTGACCTTTGTGAGGATAGGAAGGGTCCTCTGGAATGATGTTGTACTGTTTGAAATCAGAGAGGTACTGCCCTAATTAAACTCACAGGAAGTATCTTTCCAATCTCATTTAGTATTAGTATTTCAATGTCCCCTTTAACCCATAGGATAATTAATTAGCATTAGGAGACATATGCTCACATAGTTCGTTCAGCCCTCTGATCAGCATCCGTGCTTCTTCGTGTAACACCCCCCTCTCCAGACAGGCAGTGCCAGTCCCCCGAGGAGCATTGTGCCCTCTCCAAAAGGCTGTGGCTCCTCGGGGGGACACAGCTCTGATGCTTTCCTCCACGATGTGTGTCTCCTCCCTACGCAGCCAGCTCTGCCAGGCGTGCTAGTCTGGGATAAAGAGTCACAATGGGAAATGTGGTTGCTGCCCTTTGTGGGTACAGAAGAAGGGGTAGAAGAGCAGAGGAAGGAGGAGCAAGGAAAACCTGAAGTGTTTGTGGGTGGGCAGGAGAGGCTGGCCTGGTCTGATGTTGTAAATACAGTGCCAAGTGTGGAGCTTTAGTCTGAAAACAGGGCTAAAAGGGTAGAGGTAGTTTGGGACAGCAGGGAATGGTATGAGTAGAGAAAAGACAAAAAGCATCCTGCATCTGCTAAAAAATGACTTAGGAACTGCTGTCTTGTGATCACTGAGAGGGGCTGGCACAGAGCAGCTCAGCCTGCTGGAAAGCTGAATATGCCCCAGCAGGGTCCTCCTCTCATCATTGATTACAAAAGGAAATTTGGGCTGCCAGGGTCCTAATTTAGACCTTGCATGCAAATGTCTAAAACTGCCTGGGTTTTGGGGTGGAGTCTTATTTTTTCTGATCTTCTGCTGTTTTGCACAATATAGCACTAGTCTGATTTGCTAGTGATTACTGTTGTAAGTGTAAATAATAATAATATTAATTCCTGCTGTTATTTAAAATATATTGCAAACAAACCAAGGCCTCCAGTTTCTTCTTCACAGGAAAGAGTGTGCTGTAAGAAAAAATAATCCTTTGCACAGGAATAGAAAAGTGACTGTATTTAAATGAATTCTAGGTTTAAACAAACAAAAAATATGCTGGTGAGTTTTTGCAAATGATAGAAGCAGCATATCTGGTCATTTGTGGGATATTTTAATTTTCCTGTGTACAAATTTTCAGTTTAATAATGGATATTAGTGCTGAATAAATACACTGCTACTAGGTCTTGCTTATGTTCATTATTAATTGCAGTTATTGTTCTTCTAAGGCTTGATTGTGCTTGGATATCTTCTGAGGCAGACTGCATGGTGTCAGCCAGCATAGACTCTAGAGGAATGCAGGAGCTGCAAGTCTAACCTGGTGAAATCCTTTGCTTCCTTTGGCTTGCTCAAATTCCCTTATCGTATTTTTGTCTGGTATTCTTGTCGTGAGCAAGTGTGTGGATCAGCAGCCAGATCTTGCCCTCAGCACCTTCTCCTGGGGCCCCAGTGCTGTCACATTTGGTTGTTCTCTTTTGTTGCTGCCCATGAGTGCAGCCCTGGTAGGGTCAACTGGGAGCATATCCAAACCTGTTACGGCTCATTGCCCTTGATACTGCTCGGCAGGAAGGAATGGAGTGGGACAGCTGTTAGCTTCATTGCATTGCAGTATTCCCCTGAACCATCACAGATCATAAAACCCACTTTCTTTTCTTGCCTTTTAACACAGAAGCTTAGCATTAAATTAAGCAACTAAGGCCCGGTGTTCTTGTGGGCTTTTAAGGAATGCTCACTTAAATATGCATTCATTTTCAGATGTATAGGGAAGCCAAATATTAGTGCAAAGCACTACATGTGAATATTGTATGTTATTAGAATACTTTTTATTTGAACTACTTAATTCATTTTCTTCCTCAGAAAATAAAAAATAAGGAAAGAATAGAGAAAAAAATATTGGTGTGGATACTTAGCTTAACTCTGTGTGTAGGGGGTTATGTTATTACGTGTTAAAGTAAATTTAATCTCTGATAGGTAAGAAAAAATAGTCTATGTAACAAGAAAATGTTTTTATTCATAATAAATGTATGAAATAGTATTTGATCAAAAATAGAAATGTCTTCTGAAATTTCTCTACTTGAAAAATGAATAAAAAACTCTAGATATAGTTTACACATGACAGCAGTTTATCTGACCTGTCATTCTATCTATTGCAAACTACACCTTATGATATATTAGCCATGCACTACTACTGTTTAAAGATCTCCAGGGATGGGAAGGAGTCCATGCACTGTGTAGTCATTTATTTATATATTTTTTATTTTTTTTAGCCCTGAAATTCTGTAAGATTGCTGCAGTAATTTCTTATGTAGAAAACGTTGATAATATGTACTGTAGGGTAAATATACCAAAGACTTAATTTAACTGTTTGAAAAGGTTTTGTGTTGTCTAAGTACTGCAAGTTTCCCTAAGTAGTCCTGAAATTAGAGTACTCTTCTATGAAGGATAAGGTGGCAATATCATTATATCTCACGCTCTGAGCTGATCTAAAGCGCGTCCTAAAACAGGTCATTTCAGGTGTGTATAAACTCATTCTTAAATTACTCATGGTTGACCTGACAGATCTGATTTGTGCTTATCATGTACTTGACAATCTGCATCCTTAAATGAAGGCCATATATGGCTTTGAGTAAAATCCATTGCAGTTGATAAGGGAGATTAGTTTCTTTATGGTAAATCATGAATTCAGTCACAAAAGCATCCAGGTCTCCAAGTTTAGTTTTTGTCTCAATTGTTTGTAAACTGTCCATTCTTTCACATATTGTGAGAAAAAAAAAAATCCTTAAGGGATTAGAAATTGTGCATGTACTATGGTGATAAAAGCTATGTAAGTATGCAGATAAATTAACATAAAGAATAAAAGGACACCTGCTATGACAACAATACAAGAGCCAAAGTCTGACAAGGTTTTTGTACTTATTAAAGTATTTCTACAATTATCTTGAATGCAAGCCTACAGGAAACATCTGCTTACAATTTGCATTAGAGCACGGTCTACATCATAACTCCATTTTCTGAAGCAGCCACATAGTAATAAGTTTTTATTTGCATATAGGTTACCCAGACTCTGCGTCTGGAAGTCTTACAGGTGCAGCAGAAAAGTTTTTGAGTTATCATCTCAGATTGGTATGTAATCTGCTCTACAATATCATGCTGGCTTTTTGTTGTTGTTGCTGTTTTGTGAAAAGTGGAATCGTCATTTAAAAAATCCAGACATGTTATTTTACAGTACTGCCCATGCTCTGATGTAGGGTAATTATTGTAAAGGACTATGGCTAATTCTGATGTTAGCAGAGTACCATGTTGTAACTATAAATTCTAGTTGGCATGCATATTGATCAAGGTTTCTTCTTGTTTCACTTGCGCTTGCTTAAAATGTGAGAAACCTGGGAGCTCACCTAAGACTTGCCTACTTGTTGCCTCGTATCTGGTCAGCAAAATCCTGTTCCTCACAGGAAAAAGAACTAAGTTTCTTGTGCGTTGTGAGGAGCACTGAAACAGATGAAAACCTCATTTACAGTATGTAGGTCACACAAATCAAGTAGATAATTGACAGACCCCACCCATGTACATATCTGAAACAGTGCCAAGCCGTGGGTCTGACTACTGGTCCAGCAGACCACTTTTTTGTCTTTGCCTCCATTGAGACTGAAACCTGAATTGACTTCCAAACTGAGTTAGAAGTCCTTCTTTGTTTCTCTGTTCAGCAAGCAGGTAACATAGCAGTAGGAGCTCTCTTACCACATCTGAACTTCAGCTTTGATGTGGACCTATGGATGAGAAGCTTTGAGATCTTTTTAAAAACATTCTATCAAGAAAACCCATGGAGCTGTGATCTACTCATGAATATTCTATGGACCGGATAAAGCCCAGTTATCCATTACAATTCATTTTCTGAACTCTATTAATCATAAACTTAATTTTGGTTTATAATTTAACGATCCGATTTGCTCTAGATTATGAGGGTTTGAAGGTCAAGCCAGATGTCATTTGAAAGTAGTTTTTCCTTGATTTGCAATTGGATTTCTAAATTGACCTGCAACCTTGCTGACATATAATGTTAATGAACTACACATGGTTTGCATATAGAGAGATGCAAATATATATGTTTTTACAATTTTGCTAGAATCAGTATTTTAAATTTAATTCTTTTTGACATTTAACTACGATGAGTCTTCCGCGCATATACCGGTGGGAGAAATTAGATCTCTTCATTTATAAATATTTCTAATCATGAAACATCTCTCATTTGAGAAACTGCTAAAATGAGATGAATAAGTAAGCAACCGAACCAATGCAGTACTGAGAAATGTTACCTGTGTTTTCTTCATCAATTGCACCAATTGCTTGAGGTAGATAGCATTATGTCTCTGTTATTTGATAACGTTACAGCAAGGAAAGGTATTTCAGTGAAGAAAGCTAGTACAACATTAAAAACCTTTAAACACTCTGCCTATTTACAGAAATGCATTTAATAAATAGTTCCTTAAAATAAAAATAAAAATCAGTGTCATAGAAATTACAGGATCAGTTATGAAATAATTCAATGAGTAGCAGAAAGAACAGACGTTGTCAACGAATGGTGCTATAATTCAAACTTAATGCATGTAAATCACAATGTAGATGCAAATCCTTCCAGTTTATAAATGTATAAGGCATTAGTAGAAAAGTTAATAATTGTTTCCTATATTTCTTAAACTCTGTTTTTCTACTTTTGTGAATTAATTAAAGTTGAAAATGTGTGCGTATATATATATATATATATATATATATATATAAAGCAACACACAAAACCAAAAAAATACTCTGCCAGCTACACAAAGAGGTCAGAAATAGTATATAATTATTGCTGAGTTAATTGCTGGGTGCTAACATACATACAGACATACAATATTCGACTCAGACATTATCACAATAGTGGACAATTAGGGCAAACTCAGTGACAGATAAAATGCAAGTAGAATTTTTAAGCACAGCACTCTACTGACTTCTAAATTTTTAAATAATCTTAGAATTGTCGCTTCTTTCTTTAGCCTTACATTCTAAAAGAATGGCTAAGCGAGAATAACAGTTGCAAATACCTTTTGAAAGATGATGCTCGAACTCAAAAGTATTTATTGTAAAGCTAGAGATTATATTTTTCACTCAGTAATTCTGATGGTATAAGATGAAAACTATATCTACAACAAATACAAATTATATAAATAAAACAATCTATACTGCAGACGTAACATCTTTCTGAGTATCAGTCTTGTTTAGACTCCAGTTAGTTTTATTAAATGAAACCACATTCATTTTTTCATAAGTTATTTTAGAAAAAGGTAACTTGTGTTGTTTCTAATGTTTGGACTCCCCCCCCCCCCCCCCCTTTGGAAACACAAAGGTGATCTTAAAAAGGAAAACTGTTCTTTGGATAATATGTTCTTCTGATAACTTCCTGGCTCTAAACTATCTTTCTTGAAATACCATTTTTGGTAAAAAATCGATCTTTTAATAAGTCTTCTGACTTTTTATATTTTGGAAAAAAAATGGTTAATTTCAGAATTATAAAACATATGTTCAAATATCTTAAAAGACATAGGAAGATACAAGAAAAGATATAATAATTAGAAGAAATCTATAGCAGCAGTCAGTACATTTTGTGAAGCTTAAGGATTGGAGGTTTCCTCTCAAACTTGAAACATTACTGTACCAATCTGGTGATGGAATGATGCACTGTGCTTTTTGTTTATGGAAGTTGTTAAAGAAATGTCAGGATGAGGGAAAATCATTCTCTGTGAGTATTTGGATATGGGTTTCTGATGGTCTCATGTTCTGAAGGAACAAGAATGTGGAGTCATAGCTTCAGATTTTTGATGCAGAAGGAGCTGTGGCCAGTTATACTTGAATTTAAAAGACATTACTGCTCAACAGGAGTGTTCCTCTTTGAGGACTAATTAGGCATATCAGAGTTTTCTTATAGTTTTAAAGGTATTAAAAAAAAATGCAGAGCCTTACTTGGACCTATTTAAGGAGCCCTTTGATCACATACACAACACCAACCCCTTCCCAACACTCAATTTCTCATTACTTTACAAATGAGACAATCCCTCTTGAAATTATTTTACAAACTTCTGGTTGTTTTCCAAAATTTATGATTTATTTTTCACTCAATACGATGGATGTGATTTATTGCCTGTTTCAAAGACTTAAATTGCTAAAGGCAGATGTGAGAAAAGCTGGGAGAGAGCATATGACAATTGATTTCAGAGTTATAGGGAAGCTTTATGGAGCCACATCTGATAAGGCTAACTCAACTTGGAGGAGAAAAACTGCTTTTTTTCAACGTGAGCTCAGATGGATGGACTTCTAATTGTTCAATTAGTAGTGTAAATTACACTGACTTTTAAGCTGAAGATTGTGTGAGTGATCTAAATTTCATGGAAGTCAGCAAGAGCATTCCATTTGCCTTCATAGATTTCAGGTGGCTTTCAAGGCTGTCAGGCAGATCAATGATTTGGGGCTCCTGGCAAAGTGGGAGGGACAAGGTGAAGAAACAATACACTGGTGCAATTTAAGTGTCTCAGATGAAGAGCAGGGCCTGTCTCTGCCTAAATCTTGAAATCAGATCAACTGTACAGCTTCACTGATTAAGTTTTTATGCAGGTATAACCAGGTGATTCTGACTGACCAGGAATTTAGAAGAGTGTCAGCATTAGAAGAATTGAGCATTTGTGACGCTGTTCAAAACGTAACAGAAAAGGGAAGATGTGCTATTAAAACATGATAGCGTCAGTAGAGCATCCTTTGCTTTGTGTTGCAGACAGCATCCATGTTTTGGTTGGTGACTGCAGAGCAGATGAAAGACCACGGTGGCAGGACCCCACTAGGAATTACTGCATAATGCAGAAGGTGCACAATCTGGGTTATAATCTCGGTATTGTAAAGTTTAGAGGCCTCTAGCATTCAGGAACTATTCTGTAGTGAAAACTCTTCTCAGATGTGGGATGATGCTTCCAGTCATTTGCACTGCATCTCTCCCTTTTAAAACAGTTTCCTCCCTTTGGGTATATCTATAATGTGTTGTTTGAAGCCACAGTGACTGCCTCTGCAAAGGGCAGAATTTGCCGTGCAGAGGGAAAGAACAAAACTATTAGCTGTTAAATATATAGGCAATGACCTTAATAAAAGCAATGTGCCAGGAAAAGGTACTGAAGTGCATTGCATTTATTCACATAATTTGGATGTCTTTTTAGTATTGTTCAACCTCTGAGTAAGGCGTGTTCAGCGTACCTTTGGCACACTGCCGTACATGTGCAAATGCATGCACACGTGTGTGAACACCTGAACCTTAGAGACCGACTTGTTCTGCTTCCTTGGGCAGTGCTCTGCTATCGTGCCTACTTGTCTTAGGAAGCTGCTACGTGTTATAGTGCTATGAAAAATTACAGCCCATGCTGGTTATCCACTGTCATCTGGCCCTAGTCACTGAAGTGAAACCAATGAAAGATCACATTTCTTCCTACTGTGTTCCTATAACACAACCTTACAACGCTGTAGGCAAAAACCTTATTATAAATTGTTTTATTCAGCCATGCTTATAAAGCCACCTCTACTGAGCCTGCAGCACAGAACAGCCAGGTAGAGAGGAATAATCCAACTTTAGTTTTGCTCCAGGTTTGACCCTGTCGCAGAAGAAACAGTGTTCTGCCTCCATGTTTGATCTTTTAACCTGCACTGGTTTTGTACAACTCATCTGCGAGCCACCTTCAGTCAAACAATCATGTGGTTGTTTAGTAATTCTAATTGGTTAAAGGGAGAATCATTCTTACATACTGAATGAGAGGGGAAGGCAGCTAACTGTCATGACAAAAGCCATCGTAATAAAATATTATGCTTTTGTTACAAAACCATGCTTTTAAAGTGTGTCTTCAGTCCAAAGTGAGATGCTCTGACAATTGCCATGGAAGGGTGGGACTGGGGATAAGCTCACCTCAGAATGACTTACATATAATTTTTTCTCAGTTCATGAATAGTAAGTTATATTTTCTAATATCATAGAGAATAGACTGGGGCTAGGATTATAGCCTTATTAAGATTTTTCTATTGTGAATCAGCACCATTAATAAAGATTTTTGCAGGTCAAATGATGCCCTCATTTATACCTACACAATCTCGTTGTATGTACCCTCTGGCCTTGGTTATAGCCCAGTGGGGTTGCTTGGGATAAAAAATGACTTTGGCCCTGGCACTGGAATGTAATTATCAAACAGTGCATGTTGTGCGAGCTGCATTTGAATGCAGTCTATGTTGTTTTGTTGGTGTTGGCTCTGCAGTGCTAATAGAAATAAAGAAAATGTCTTTATTGCTAAGGGCAGCAGGCCTAGCTGAATGAATTCAGGACTGCCTGCGATTGGCAGATACCTACTCTGGTAGGTGTCTCAAGGTTGCTGTGTCCACATCTCATCTGTGAACGCTGATCCAGTTCTGCTTCCCTGCACAGAATCTTCCAGAAACAAAACTACCCACATATAATGTGTGTAGGTACTGTGGATAGTCACATAGTTTGGGTTCATCTCCAGTACAGCTGGGCCTATGTAGCCCATTGATAATGTAGCGTAAGTATTTTACAACACCAGCAGAATGCCTTTGGGGCCTTATTTTGCAGAATAGAGGTGTATATTTCTCAATATTTTTATCAGTAACAAAATCAAAAAAGAAAGGATGAATGTAGAACTCGAACAAATCCTTAATATCTGGTTTTGCACTATTGTATGCAAAAATAGTTTGAAAATATAAATTGCAATTAAATCCAAATGCATTTTAAATGCAACAGCAGATATTAGCTTAGTAGTAGTTTGTAGTGGTGGTCTCAGTATTTCAAATAAATGCAGATAATCCAGTGCTTGTTGCCTTGGGAGGACACTTATGGATTCTTAAAGCTAGAACAACCCTGTTTTGTTTTTGTGTTCCAAAAATTTAATGAAGGATGGAAACAGGTGTATCCCTGAAAATTTCCATTTTCCTTTCTGCCGTGCTTGTTCTAGGCTTGACTATGGCAAGTAAACAACTCTGCCCAGCCAGCCCAACCATCTTCATTCTTTTTCCAGTGAATATCAGATTTGGAGGTCTGCAGGCAATTACTTCAGTATTTCAAGCTGCAGGTGTATGAGCAGTGTGGCATTTCTGTACATATTTTATACTGACATATTACACCCTTGTCTGGTAATTGTTTGTACTTTTGATTTTATCTAGGCTCTCAGCTTACAAATGAGATTTCTTCACTTGAGCACTTCAGAAGCCAGACAGAAGTGTAGAATTAGTGCTACATCTTTTGTCTTGAACATGTCCTCAGGGAAACTTCAATACCACATAAAAGGAAAAACAAGCTAATATCTTTAATAACTGCAATTAGTCAGGGTTTCATTGTTTCAAGTCACCTGAAACCTGACACCTTCAGCAACACTGGAGGCATCTGAAACAAAATGTACTGGATCAATATTTGTTCAGAGAAAGCAGATGTATCTCTTGTCACCAGCAGTATTTCCTGAATGATCTCTGCTATGTCTTGGCCCTCCTTTCTTTCTGATCTTACTTTCCAATTTCTATCTATTTTCAAAAAAACAAAAAACAAAAATCAAACAATAACAACAACCAAAAAACTTTTCTTTCTTCATCTTTATTATGCAAAATAGTCTGCTATTTACCTTGTATTTTCCATGTTTAATTTCTGCAGATTACATCAAGATATTTGATTGACTGATGTTAGCTGAGTCTACCTAATGGGGCTGTTGGTCATTGCAATGCAAAGTGCTTCAAAAATTAATTGGAAGCAAGGAAAGAGGAACAGCTCAGTAGTTTGTGGTTTCAAAGTTGTGCATAGTATGGTTTAAAATGAATGGGTCTTAAATAATCCCAAAGAAGACTGTAGACTGGGAAACACATGAAAAGCTTCAAGGCTCCTGGATTTAAGGCTTTATTTTAAAATGAAATGTGAGCCTGACTTATTTTTCCTTGTGAGCAAAAAAAAAGAATTTGTTTATTGACAAATCAAAGCCTTTAAGTCAGAGTAGGCAGGCTGTAATTCCCATATGAATGAACTAGTACTTTTCAACATTTCTCTCTCCTCTTCATAATCATTACACAGAAATAGGCCTACAAAAGAAAGGTGTTTTGGTATGATAGTTCAACTACTTTCAAAGCAGAACTATTACTCTATTTAAGTTTTGTGAAAACTTATCCTATTATCTTCTTCAGCTGCAAGTTGCTTTGCCCTTAATTATTCTATTTGAATTTTCCCTTTCTTGTTGGATAAGTAGCATGTGCTACTGTGTGTTGTTACAGCTGATTTCATAGTTGTATTTTGCATAAGCTTCCTAGTTCTGTACAGTGAGACAAAATATGTTGCAGTAAAATAGCAAATATACTAGGAATTTTTCAATACTATAAAACAGGTAAATAAGGCCATAATTGTTTGGAATTTGGGGGGGGGGGGGGGGGGGGGAGTACTAGTTTCTTAATCCTTGGAAAGCACATGAACTAGACAGAATTTCAAATAGATTTTTCTTTTAAGAAGGCTGTTTATTTCTTTGGCAATGTAGCATATTGCAAGTATCCAAAAATGTTGTTTCCATTAGTGTTTGTGGCTAATAGGAATCCCCAGGAGGTTTCCACAGATATTTAGAATGCCCTAAGCTAAAAGTATTTAAAATCAAAATGATTTTCATGCCTAAAAAGAACTGAATTAATTATGGCTTATGGCAACTTGTACCTCTGTGTATGGTGAGGCAGACAGTGGAAAAATATTCTTCATGCCTACAAATGTAGGATGCGATATTTCTATCTTGTAGCATTTAGTGTTGATTATATTCCTTTTACAAAGTTGATTAAGTCATGGGCATTTATATACTGCCAAAACCTCTCTGCGTGGTATCTGTGGGAGAATGGGAGCAGAGATATGTAGGACAAAATACAGTATTTGTAACTTCTTGGAGGGGAGGTCCATTTCACTTTCTGTTTCCAGTCCTTCTCATCTTAATCCTAATTCTCTAAACACTCATAACTTTTCTGCAATCTCTTTACATCTTTATTTAGATTTTCCAGCACTGTGAAATGGGAAGTATGAAGGCTCTTCCTTAGTATGTTTCAATGTTAGACAATACTACAACTAAAAAGTGCCAGGAAATCCAAACACGAAAAATGCCTGTGCTGTTAAATGCTGGGTTTGGTCCCGGTGTTACTCCTTGCAATTAATGAAGGATCTTATCCCTATAGCTAAATGGAATCTGGCTGGCAAATATAAAGGGATGGAGAGTATGTTAACAAGTAAGCAGTCAAGTCTTCTGTCTATCCTTCATATATGCTGTGAGCTGCAGACTTCTCCAAGATATCATCCTTAAAAGAGCATCTTGCTTGGAGGCTCTGATATTTAAACTTCAGTGAAGTTATTGTTGCTGTTTATTCAGGCTTGAAGGTTTTGAACCAAGAGCTTATACCAGTAGTACTTTCTGCCAAGCAGTAATTAGTAAAAAGATAATGTGGCAAGGAAGGGAGACCAAATAACCAGATAGAACAACTGCAGATTAAACCAACTTGGCAT
Organism: Oxyura jamaicensis; assembly: GCF_011077185.1. NCBI lineage: Eukaryota > Metazoa > Chordata > Aves > Anseriformes > Anatidae > Oxyura > Oxyura jamaicensis. The sequence goes on along the minus strand of NC_048893.1, from coordinate 100,984,891 downwards.
TTTTTTTTTTTCTTTCTGAACATCCCGATGATCATTTGTTATTTAGGTTATTTATGTTGTTGATGTATGCTTCCACTTAGAATACATCTTAAAATTCTGTTCCTTAAAAGAATCACTGTATCTATTAATTTTGTAGACATTTATAAACCTAACTCCAGCTTGATGGTAGTTGCTGCCCTTTGGCTCTACGAGCAGAATGAGGGAAAGAATATGCGACTGATAATGCATCTTAAATACTGCAGGCTTTTCTTTTGACTTCATCACGTAAATGATCAAATTAGAACTGGATATCCTTGAGATAGAGATAAAGGCAGCAAGGATGACTGTAAGTACGGAAAATCTTTAGTATGGAAAGAGTAGGGTAGGACTCTTCTAGCTGAAATAAGTTGTCTGAAGGGAGGATATGATGGAAAAGCATAATATGGGGAAAGATGATCAGAAGTAATGATTTATGGTTTTAATGATGGCAAATCAAAAATGTCTCAATAAAATTATCAAGTATACTTTCCAAAAAAAAGCAAGATGAAATGCGCTTTACAAGCCACAAGTTATTAAATAGGTAGAACTCATTGCAAGGGACTCAGGGTCAGTGTTGGTGAGGTGGAGAAAAAGTTAAATGACTCTGATAAGGAACTAAACAAAGTCAAGAAGCATAGGTCTGTCATTGTCTAATGAAACTTGATAGCTGTGATGGGGTCTCTAGTTCAGAAGTCTTAAAGCCTTTCATGAGAGTAGAAAGCTGCACAAATGGTAATCTTCATTAATGCTTTCTTAAATTATTGTATTTTTTCCCATAAGAATCTGCAGTTGAACACTCCTGAAGAATAGATACTAGACTAGATAGGCATTAGATCTCTCTTAACGTATGAGCTCTTTTGTGCTTAAGAAGTTGTACATACTCGTGACCAGTGTAAGCTGTTGTGAAGTACCTTGGAAGGGTGTAAGGGATCCTGGCAAGGACTGTTTGGAAATCATGAACGTACAGCTCTAATGAGATGGTTTGCCCCTTGTACTTCTCATAGGTGTTTTTCCTGTAATGGTAACAGACACGAAGGTAGTAGTTTACTTTTCTCTTTCTTTCCAGTATTGCAAATTCAAAGCGTGAAATAGAATCACAAATCAGTTCTTTTACATCTCTAAAACATTATGTTGACTTAAAAATCCTGATACTTGAAGGAAAAATAATGTTGAGTTCATTTTATTTGTCTTTCTGATGTTTCAACCTATAACGTTTGTATAATCTTTCATGAAACTATATCTTTTCTCTGGAGGCATTTCAACTCTGGAAAATTGAAATTCTTATGAACCTAGAAATGAGGACATTAAAAACCATACTAAATTTCATAAGAAGTGACAACGCTTTTTCTGTGTCTCCCTTAAGGTCTGCCCGCTCACTCTTAACTTACCTTTTGTAAAATAAGGCAGAAAACCATCAGCAGAATGGAAGGCTGGGCTCTCTAGGCAATAAACTGAACCAAACAAGCCCATGACCAGCAGCTGTGATGGTAATCCTTTTGCTCTTGTATTGGGTAGCCCTTGCCTTCTCCTGCCACATCACTTGACCTGCTGCTCAAGCTATACCTGATCCTGCTAAGGCTGCTCAAGGCATATGTCAGAGCTGGTGGGAAGCTGACTGAAACTCACAATCCTTCCAACAGCCAATAATTTCATTAGTGTTGAAAATGCAAGATATCCAGGCTGGAGAAATCAAATTCTTCTGCAGTATAGGAACAAAGTGGATAACTTTAAGGATGCCCACCACCATTGGAAATAGGTTTCCCCACAGAAACTGGCTTCCATATGGGTAGGTTTAGAAATAGGGCAGGAAATTTTACAGGAGACTACAAAATTTCAAAGCAAGGTGGCGTGAAGAAAGTATAGGAGGCAGAAGTGACAGAAGGTTGCAGAGACGGGCAAGAGAATGATCTTGTTAGGACTTGATTGATACTGTCATATGTTTTGGGCATTGTAGGTTTTTCCTTTCTGATTCAAAATCCAAGTTAATGAATTTGCATATGGATACATGAGGGGTTTGTTTATTTTTAGTTTAAGGCTGTTTGCTTATCTAGACAAAAGTTTCAAACCTAGTAATATGAACCCTTGACTTTTATTTTTATTTTTATTTTTTTAATGCTTCAACATGGCAATATTGTTCTAGGTTTAGAGGAGTGTTGCAGAGGCAATCAAAATGAACACAAGCATGTGCCTTGTTTCTCTAACAGTTGGGAGAGAAATAGAAGAAATGATGTTTTAATTATTAGCTATGAAACTGGTGATTAAGAATGACTTGATCGAGAATTTTAACTTAAGAAGCTTCTGCTCAGTGCCTCTACATGGTAGATACTGACCTAATTTTTGGCAACTAAGAGCCATAAACATCAGCCTTGATATATCAGACCCAGCATCTGGTAAGATGTCTTACAACTTTTAAAAATTAATGCACAGAGGGACAAAAAATCCTACATTAGCATGCATTTGTTCTCTGTCTACATGCAAATGTTAAGTCCTCTAACTAGCCCATAAATATATTTTAGAACTTAAAAAGAAAATACAAGATCTTTCACAGTTGATGTGTTAGTGGCAGAGTCCTAGTATTTCCTTGTTTGTGATGTTACATGCTGTTTGTGTTTGTATTAGAAGTTCATGGTTGTTTCCGCCCGTCAAAATATCATTCTTTATTCAGACAAACAAGCAAAGCTTCGGAGTTATTAATATCATCTTTTTAATGTTGCACTGAAAAGGGCATCATGTTCCTGGTTAAAAACGTGATAACTTCGGGGAATTTGTGGCCATAGTTGCTTTGTCATTCTAAGGACATTGATTTTTTATTTATATAAATCTACACTGCAAGGTTTGTGGCTCATTGATTTGAGTACTAAATGCTTATATGGACACAACTAAATGCCAAGCTGTTAGATGAATTTAAGCTACTGGACATACTGGACATCTCAAGACTGTTTACTCCATGAAGTCTGAATGTTGTGAATCTGAGAACCTGTGAAAATCCTAAATGTTGTGCAGAAAGTCTTGTGTTTACTGATCCAGCTTTGACATCCTTAAATATGAGCAGACATCCAGAGATGTAGGTAGCTGTGCTCTTTCTGTGGCAGTATCAACAAATATTAAATGCAAAGTTGTGCCGGAATCTATTATTTCAAAAATCTGTACTTCTGAAAGTCCCCTTTCTCTTTCCCTTTCTCTCCACACCCTTAGCCCCAGGATTTATGGGAACCTAAGGACAGACAGAGTGAAAATATAAAATTCATAGCTGCTCTGTGCACTGAAAAGATTACTGCTCTAGAGCTAAAGAACTGTTCTTCCTGTTTGCTACTTTAAGGAAAAAAAAGGAGGGGTGTGTGTGAAAGCACCCGGTTTTCTGTGCTGCAATTACTTCAGAAATGCTATAAATGATTAGTGTATCAATGCTTGCAGTTTTGTTTAAAGTATGAGCAAAAACATTGATAAAATGCAGTCAAAAGTCCTAAGCAGTTGCACAGTGTAAGGCAGGAAATCTGCTGCACACAATAGAGATTAAATGCTCCCTGTGCATACTGTATTCTGCTCAGCCCTCGCTGCTCTGAGCCGGGACTGTGGCAGTCGTTATCTCGAGCAGGTTCCTTGGTGATTTTCGAGCCCTGCACTACCTACCCAAGTGGCAGTGACACCAGCTTTCACTGAAGCCTTATTACTCTTAAAAGAGCAATTTGGTTGGTTGCACGGCTATTAGGATCAGACAGTCGGGCTTAAAGCTGTCAGTACAACTGCTTCTCATCCTTTTTCACAATCCTGACATCTTTTCTCTTTTCTGCTGGACACGAGCATTACTGTTTTTATCATTTTCAATCAAGCTCATGCTGCAAGCTGAGGAATATATTCCCACAGAAACCAAAGTGAGAGCAGAAATTATTTTATAGCTACTATAGTAGCAGCGGTGCTGGCTGCATGTTGTGTGGGAGAAACCGGATCAGTGAGAAATGTGGCTTTCCTCAGGGCTACATCACTGAGATATTACTTCAACATCTAAGGATAGAAAAGCTACTCCTTGCTCTGATTTTCCTGTGATTAATCACTCCTCCTTAAGCAAGCAGAGTATGCAGAAAGTGGGGGAGAAGATGTAAGATATATATATATATATATATATATATTTTTTTTTTTTTGGAAAATAACTTGTGGAAATGTTATCATCAGAGAAACGGGGGAAAATCACTATGCTTGAACTTCTTTTCATTTTGATGTTGCTCTTCTCTGGACCAACCCTGAGCAAGCTTAGCAGGACCAAAGGCAAACACTGGAAGGGGGGTAAGTGGAAAAAAAAAAAGTTTTATAATGGATGTTTGGGTAAGATTTTAAGAAGCTGACTTAAGGATGCTCTAAGGTAAATACCTATGCTGTTGTGAATGACTAAGATTTCAGGTTACTGTGTGGACTTGAAATAGGGTACTGAAAAGGGAGCATGGAGTTTAATTTGTTTTCTTGTTAGTTTGCTTGGCTGACTCGGTAAGGCATATATTCCATGCAGGAATTTTACTTAGCATTTTATTATTAACAGAATAGCATGTAAGGCCTTTATACAAACAAATGCCTGTCCTTTAGTAACTTTTTTTTTTTTTTTTTTTTTTTTGTTTTTTTAGATGAATACTACATGAATATTGTGAAGTGCACTGCCAGCAGCACTAATTGGCTGACTGGCTATATCAGTGTTGATGTGTTAATACAGATAAATTGCATTAACTTTATTGAAAAAAATGCTGTGCTGAGGAAACACTTATGATTTTTGAAGGCAGCAATCCATTTTCCTCTTATAAGAACTGCTGGGAAGATTTACCCTATATGTGTTGTGAACAGTTCACTAAATTTGCCTTTTCATAAAGTTCACTTTGTTTTGCTTCCTTGCGTGACATTTGTTTATGGAAAACATGGGTTATCGAGGTCTCCTAATCAAATACCTCAGTGAGCATAAATGTTATCTCATAAATATTTGGACTGAGGGACCGTGGCTTGTAGATAGCTTGATGTTTTCTCTCTGGTTGTTTCTTGATGTTACTGATTGGATGCACCCCAGGATTTTTTTTTCCTTACAAGTATTGCCACAGTGTGGTGTGTTTATCACAGCTTTAATAGCACTTTCAGTTTGTCTCTGCTGTCAGTATTGTGATCTGAGGTTAAAGAGTAGCATCAACATTAAAAAGAAGTTTTAATAATTTATCACAACATCTCAGCAGGAGTCTCCTCCCTCCTCCCTCTGTATTTCCCTTTGTTGCATTTAAAGATATCACAAATCTTTCACCTTCTGCACCTTCATGGGAAAAGTTGCAGCACACACTTAACCTGGACTGTTAATGCAGCACAGTACGTCTGCAAATTATTTGCTGGTCCTGTAAATCACATTATCACATGTATCTCACAGTGCTGCTGCTGGGTATCCTCCTTGCAAATTACAAGCTGTTATTTACTCTAGGCAGCACGACCTCTTCTCAGAGGCACGTGAGATAGGAATGTATGTCACTGTCAAGTTCCTGGGATTTCAGAAATGCTGTTAACTTTTTCTCCCTTTCTCCCATTTTCAATTAACTTTGGTAAATGAGGGGTGTATTGTTTCAGTCCCTTACCTGCTCTCCAGCAGAGGCCAAGCACCCTACTGAAGAATTTTTGTCATGGGTAGAAAATAATCCCTGAACCTTGCTGTGGAAAATAATACCTTAATATGGGGCTTTGCTTTTCTTAAAAGTGTTCTTTACACCTGAAGCAAAAAATAGAGAAGGTACCTTTTCCAAGGAGACTGAGAAGTAATTTGTCTTTTTTACTGGCAGCTCTTGAATCAGCCAAAAACTAGGCTTACCTGCTGTACAGTAATGTTTTTGTACATAGGTGGCATTGCTAGAGTTGTGTTGCTTGAATATGATGCATGGTTTTCAGTGAAAGTTTTAGGTTTGGGATGTGCCAGAATGTGTGTTGTGGTGTCATGTAGTCTGAGCTTTTGTGACCTCCAAAACATGATACACACCTCCCTTTCTGTTCAGCACTGAGAATCAGTTTCTGCTTTATGTCAACATGAGTTTTTTTTTTTTTTTTTTTTTTTTTTCCTGTGGCATGCATGTGGAATTTGTGGTGTTGCTTGGTGAAATTTCTGTGTACATACTTCTCCTCTGGAGCACACTGGAAAGCCTGTCCTGGAATGGGAATAGATTTTGTAAGAGGTTCAGGAGGTCTGGGCACCTGCACACCATCTTGCAACTTCATTGTTCAGAGGGGAAAGGTGTTGCTGGATGCATGCATCTGGAAATGCACAGTACAAATCATAGTATAGCTATACTGGAGTTTTCCCTGATGGACAACAGTAGCTAATCCAAGCCATCATCATAGGTTTTTCTGTATCACATCTTGTTTCAAGAGTGCTGCAAAGTATGGACACCTGTGGAAAGTGCTGGTCTTCTATGTCTGCATAGGCCCTCATCATGATCAGTACAAGTACAGGCAAACGAATCTCAAAATTCTTCCTGTATAGTTTAAAAAAAACTTCATCACTGAAATTACAAGTCTTGATAAGTCATTTTGATGGTCTCATTGTGTTCTCTTTATTATTCATCAGGAGAACAACTGAATTCACCTCTATATTTCTCTTTGGAATTTACCCTAAAACATGTCCACCCACATGCTATTAAAATAAACAGCATTATGGGTAGAAATCACTTCCTGATTTAGTTGCAATGTCAAGTGTCAGGGAGTGAGATTAGTTGTATATATATGTAGGCCTGGAGGAATGGAAAGACAGCATTTTCTTTTTCTAGCTGTTTTCAAGTCAGTACTTCAGAAAAACTTTCAGAATAAGTCATTGGAATATAGTGCTTAAATGTACCTTAAACTGAAATTTATAAACTAATGTTCAAGATAAACTGCAGTCTGAAAGCAGAACCTGAGAGTACACATCAAGTGGATTTGCTTTTTCCCTTTGAGTCAAAATAACACGCCATGTTTCAAGTTTTTAAGAAGGATTTATAATATGGAGAAAAAAAAAAGGGGGGGGGGCGCCCCGAAGAAGATTAAGTACTCTTTTGATTTTACCTTAAATTGTAAAGCAGGTTTCAAGTGTCATCCCCTCCTGAATTTGTTTCCAGTATTTTCACTCTATCATACACTATAGGGAGAAAAAAAAAGTTTTAAATGTATCCATTCATATACATATGGATGTGTTTTGTGTCTGTTTAGTGGCATCTGGGAGAATTTGGAGACTGGGAAGAAAACTGCCCATTTGTGTCATGTTTGGGAACCTTCTCAACACTTCCTTCATACTAATAACATGGTAGTATTAATTCCTGACTGAGGAAAATTGTGGCGGTGACTCACATTTACTGATCTTCTGGCAATATCAAACGTCCCCTGCATCTGTAAGTGGTGTGTCACATTTGATAAGCACCACACACCAATGTGAATGGGACTGAAGAACATGATTTTCCCAGCTCTTGCCAAAGGGCCCATTACTGCTAGGACTTCAGCCTTGTTCAATAGTTCACAAGGGCAAACTAGCGCCGTACACAGAAACCACTGTGTATAGTTGTTGAATATTACTTCAGCTGTAAAACAGCAAAATGAGTGGGGAAAAGAAAATTATGGATGACGCTTGTCTCCTGGTAAATACCAGTGTATTTTACAACTCCACTTGAAAGCCCTGTGACAGAAAGAGTTCAGAGAAGAGAAGAAAAAGAACATTACGCAAATGTCTGTCTCCTGGAAGACATTAACCCCTTACTCATCTTGGAAAGACCTTACTTGTTCAGCCTGGAGATAGCTGTGCTGTCCTGGGGCCTTGACCTGACCCTGTAGCAGGACCACATATTTCTGGGGAGCCACCAGCTCCCAGCCCAGCCAAAAGGCTGAAGGCTGAGCCCCTGAGGGATGGTCCTCCAGGGGGGAGGTGAGCCTCAGGGGGAGAGTACAGGGGAACAGTGTATGTGGCCCAGGATGCTCCAGCGTAAGAGCGATACACTGACAGTGCCATCAGCACCTCCTTAGGGAAAAGAAAAAAAAAAAAAAGGCCTTAAGGGGTGGGAAGAGTAGTCAGAGATGGAAAGGCTTCAGCATGAAGGGGCCAGAGCTTGGGTTGGATGAATTAATTTTACCTTTTCCTCAGGGAGTTGTTTGCTCAGGTCTTCCTTGTGGTTCATCAGAAGAATTTCCATTTTTAGAACTAAAAGTATGTTTGTATCTGCTTACAATCAAATTAGAGGGGAAAAAAAAAAAAAGGCAACCAGAGTACAACACCCCACAGGTCCAGCAGAGGTCATAGTACCTGCCGATTTTGTCTGTGTGGAATTGAAGCAATAATCTTTCATGACTAAATCAAAGTTTATTATGTAAGTGATCCCACATTATATTTCAGTTCCAATTTCAGCTCTACAGCAGTTTAATCATTTTTATGGCAAAAGACACCAATTCAAGAACCCTAAAATTGTCACTTGCTAGGTCTTACTGGTGCATGTGATATTCATGTCATCTTCCTTGCATATTGATCAGCACATGTTGTTTAGGATGAATGTAACCCATGAACAGGGGTTTATTTATTTATTTATTTATTTTAAAAAAAGCATAATTCAGAGATTAGGTAACAAAAGAAAAAAATCTATAAATTGACCTCCCCTTTCATACAGAAATCAGCCACCTTTCAGACCTACCAAATGTGGAGGTAAAGCACTGGATTATTAGAGTAGTGGCTAGAGTATGAGAGTTGGAGGTGTTAAAGGTCTACTGCTAGGTGCCTGTGGTAGCTTTGAATAACGAGACATCTTAGGAATGTAGATATTATGCATGCAGAACAACTTCACAGTGCACACACACTGAGTTTGGTGCAAATAGGGCCTTGAGATTATCTGCATTTATAATGAAGTGTCTCTGCATGGTCACAAAGTCCAACATATTAAGAAAACAGTGAATGATTATAGACATAGATCTCTTCTTTGCAGCTTTTCAACAATACTATTCACTTCCCCTTCAGGGAAACTCACAGGGCTTTTTTTTGTTACGGGGAAGCTGTTTTCACCTGCAGGGTGATGAGGATAGAGCTTAGCTACAGGACGATGAGGATAGAGTGATGGAGGCTGAGGTCTTTGAGGAGTAGGATGTAGAGAGGAGAGCTGGACCCAGATAGCCTGGGCTTCCGTGTCAGTTATCGTAAGGCACAAAGGTCTGGTCAGACATTGTGAGATTACCTTTTTATGTGATGATCCTGACTTTCAACACTGTCAGGCATGCTGGTATGATTCACTGTTTTGTGTATGTAATTTGGGGTGTAACCATTTACCATAGTTTAAAATTTGTCTAATTTAAATAATCTATTTAATGAAATTTCAAGGATAAACTGCATGTATGATGAACAGTGTTTCTTATATTTTAAGACATTAAATATTTGGATATTGAGTGACCGTGAAATGAACTTCAGAAAACAAACAAACAAAAACAAACAAAAAATACACACACACAAAAAAACAAAAACAGTATTCTATTTGCTTTAAAGTCTAGATTTATATCCCCTATTCCTCAGTAACAAACAAATTTTTGCTCCTTCTTTTACACCTTCTTCAGAGTGCAATCTGAATTTGAAAGGATTCTGCTGTTCTGTCTTGGAGCATCCAACACCTGCTTATCTATTTTTTATCTCTTTGAAGACATTTGAAATACCATATAGAAGTCTGGTAACCTGTATGCAAACTCATACTGCTGGAGAGAACTTAGACTAAGGGAATGGAAAACAAAGTTTTTGAGCTTTTCCTTCCCGGCTGGGAGCAAAAATGATTGGGTTATTCGGGTCATGAGAGAACAAATAAGATGTAACATCAGTCTAAGAACAGACAGTTCTGTTGGCACAAAACCAAATAATAATGAATAAATGTACGCTGGAAGTTAGAAGAGTGATTCCAACCATCATTGAGAAGGGGCTGCCATCCTTGGGCAGATGAAGTTGGTCTGAGCAGGGTTTTCACAGTCATCTTCAACCTCTGCCAGTTCTGGCTGCAGGAGTTCCCACCACCTCCTCCAACAGAGCTAATGTTTGCAGACATCTACTGGCAGCCTCACCTGCTGATCCTGCCAACAATTAACCATGTAATAGTTGATAACGTTTGTCTAGCTGTTGGGATTCCTTGACTCACAATCTCGGGACACAGGGATACCTAGGGCTATGGCCACAATAGAAGAAAAGAGATTGCAATCATGGCTACATTTAGACTAGTTCAAGCTGATATATAACTTCAGCCTCTTGGTCAGGTTTACCCAGAACAGAGCAAAAACCATAAAAGAATAAGATTTAATAAGATGGCACATTCCTTTGAATCCTATGTCCACATTCTGTACCCAAAGACTTGCTTGAAATGTTTGCTATCATATTAAAAATATGTTGATCAAATAGTTATAAAACAGAAGGAATATTTAAATACTGGTCACCCCCACAGAGATGCACACACATACCCCTCCTTTTGTTATTTGCATTTATTTATTTATTTATTTTCCCTAAAGTAGGTTTTGGAACCACCATAAAGTATTATTGACATAAAAAAGCTAGTAAGCACAAGAAAACTCTCTTAATTAGGTCCACAAATAAAATGTACTCGTGTAAATTGCCTGTTACTTGTTGAAAGAGCACAGATCAGAGACTCAAAATGATGAACAGGCTTCAATATATGTCAGTCCATCTGAGAAAAGGTTGTTTTGCCATTCCCTTTCTGGCAATTTTGAAAGCCAATGATGTTAAACACTGATGAGTTAAAGACAATGATGAGTTAAACACTATTGATTTTTTTTTTTTTTTTTTTTCTTCAAAGCATGATCTAAAGAATACTTAGAGTGCATTACTATTTTCAAGGGCCATTACTAGATACCTCCATGAAAAATTATTTTGTTTAGTACATTCAAAATCAGCGTATGTGGGGTGTTTTTACAGATGACTTAGTTTTGGTAAAAGATACTCAAATTCCAACTATGGAAAGCTTTTTGTATTTTAGAGCTCGATAATGACAGCACCTCCAAAGAAATCACTTTTTCAGTCTTATATATCTGAATCATAAAATCTTGTTCTCAGCTAAATTGTGTTAGCTTTCATCCTAGGACAGATTTCTTCTTACTAGTTTTGAAACTTCATTTTCTTAAGCTAGCTGCATATTAAAATAAATCCATGGCTGCATATGGGTGTTGGACAAATAAGTGAACCACAGTAACTCAGGAACATCAAAACTGTTTCCCTGTTTTCCAAGGTTTTCCCTCAAAACCTGTGTTTTCCATTACCGTGTTTCCTTGTATAAGGAAACATAAATGACGAAATGAAAAAAAAATTGAGATACAAAATTCAGTTATATTGCCAGAGATGATGATCACTCAGCAGAAGCTATCAGAGAAAGTTTTTCTGAGCCTTCATAAAAATCAGCTTTTTGGTATGACTAAGGATCCTCTTTCCTCCAGACTTCTGTGTCCTCTGAATACTAACTGTCTTTACAGCCTCCTGATTTCCTCCCAGGTGTAGGCATGCATGAAGTTTCTGTGTTAGTGCAATTTGTGCTGAGAGTTCATTGATATAATCCTTGTATCAACATAACCAAGTAAGGTTATGGTCACAGTGGTGCAAAGGGGTAAGAAGCTCTTGGTCTTCATTAACTTCCCCATACAGGATGCTGGATAAATGATAGCACTCACATTAACATCATATGTTGCATTAGTTAACTTGTTACCAGCTAGATTCTGAGAGTTTTAGAAGTTTGTGTGATCAGTTTTGAAAAAGACCAAGAACAGCACAGGTTTATTGCGCTGCCCAAGTTTGCTGCCTCTGGCTCAGTAATTTAACCTTACTGTAGGTCCGTTGTACTGACAGTGGAAAAGCAGACAGAAGTGGTCCTTAGCTTTGTGAAGAGGAATAAAGCAGTAAATGGTTTGCTCCTTGCATATCGCATTATTAGGAGAAGAAATTGAAGACTTTATAATATTGGATACAAAAAAGGGAGGAAATAATAATAATAAACCCACAAAATTATTCGGTAAAATGGGTAAGATGTTTTTGAGTGAGATTGAAGGAGTTTAGTCTGCTCATTGATGGAAAATCTGAGAGTCAGCTTTCATGCAATTTAAATATGTAACTAAATATCTTCTCCCATGAAGATAAGGGGTCCTTAGAGGTACTAGAGAAAGGTACTGCAAGAAGTAGCAGGTAAAAGCTCATGTCAGACACATCAAAATAAACAATAAACAAATTTTAGACCGAGTATTCTAAAAAGCTTGTTTCAATTATATTTTAAAATCTTACGGACATGTTGGAAATTTGCATTCCATTGTCATACTTGGTGTAATTAGCACTTACTATGAGAAACCACAGATACTGTTCTAAACTTCTTATACCCTGAAAATATGCAAGGAGAGTCCATTTTTCAGTCATTCCTTTCTACGCTTCTTCTGGAAAATGGTTGATATACCGAATCTACCACTTCTGATTTAAAAATTAGCATCCTGTCCAGAATACATCCCTTTGGGAATATGCCTGTTTGTGTCTTCTGCAAATATATGACTGTGTCTTATTTCTTGTACTTGCTTGAGAAAAACTGCTGCATCGTGATATATATTAAAGTGAACTTGGTAGTAGCAACTGTAACTTAGGTATCATCTTTCTTATACTCGTTATAGTCAGGAATAATTCCACTGAAATTTATGGAATTATTAATATAATAAATTATAGAGAGGAGAATCTACTTCTGAGTCTTAGCTGTAATATCATCTATTTGGTAATCAGTCATGGCAGTTCTCACCAGGTAACGCTTGCCTGATAACAGATCTAGGCAGCTAGAGACTGATCTGAAGATGAGAGTATGGAAAAAACACAAGACTGATGAAGAAAGGAAAAATTATGACACTGATGAAGTTCCCACTGCTTTATAATAGTTCATACTGGTTAAGGTATTTTCATACCATCAGTGATTTTGGTACAGCTTAAGAATTTGTCTTCATTCTTTATTTACTTTAAACTCATCATTCTGCTATGGGTCTGATATGGGGTAAATGAGCTGTTGTTATCTGTCCATTTGATTATCCCTGAACTGATGTGGTTTTATATGGTATGCCAGAGCTTGTTTTAACGAATTACTGTCTGCTTCAGTGTCCAGAATCACTTAATTCAATAGTTTTCAATTTATGTGTAAAGTCATTTCAAAGATATAAAACTTAGATTAGTAATACATTTAATAATAATAATAAAAAGAATGAATGTATACTTAAAATAATTTAAGGTTGCACTGCATTGGGAAGGATATTTCATTGAAAATTTGGACAATGGTCAGTTTTTAAATTTTAAATTTTTATTTTCTCCACTGCAAGACTATCAGGTTTCTGTTTTTAAAAAAGTGACAGTCTTGAATTGTGAGTAAGGTTCATGCTAGTAACTTTGGAAAAAGATGAAGAATAACTCTGTACTTTGCAGAAAATTTCTTTTTCTTTCTTAATTGGAAAATTTGTTGGAAATTTCAACTTCTGAATGGTGAAGAGCAGCAAAAGGGAGATAGGGAGAATTAAAAAAATAAACCTCACTTAATTCCTTGGTGCTGTTTAGTTGTGTTTTGAAGGAAAAATGTCCATTTTGTTCTTTTAAAAAAGAGGCCTGTGGTAGTTGAAAAATCTATTTGTAATAGAGTTACAAAATTAACTTCTAAAATTGTTCATGGAGCCTCCTGGCATTGTGTATTGTGCATATATACAGGGGCAATCCATAGTATATCAGGGCAAAGATACAGTTTTCGTACTCAGGAAAAAGCTTTTTGGATAATATTTACGTTGACCTTAATTTAAACCTCTTTGCTTTTCAAGAGGGAAATTACAGTCTTTATTTCCGCTTACTAAAAGATATTTGATTAATGAGTTATTATGAGGAGAAGAGATTCGCTGCTTTACATGGTCTCAGTTTACATTTTCTACCAAAAAAATAGAATATTTTCAAAACTCAAACTAAAAGAATTTCAGTCCTTAAGCACCTCTTATACATTGCGGTTCCTTGGCACCTAACAGGTACTATTACATTTCCTTTTGTTTATGTTGTCTCTTATCTTCTCCTTCTTTCATTTTCATGTTCAGCATACAGTTTATTCAATCTACAAATTTTCTTATCATTTTTAAAGTGCAAATGGTTATCTACAGAAAATATTTTTTCAGAGATTTCTTAATTTATTTCAGTCATCTTAAATGGGCTTTTATTTAAATAGAAAAATGTTACAGTTAACAAGTTACCTTGAATTATTTCTGTAGAGATACAGTATTAGAAACCACAATAAAAGTACAAATACTATTTTGTTTTTGCTTAGTTTAAGTCCTATGAAAATATTGTTTAGCATCTTGACTATTTTTTTTTTTCTGTTGCATTTTGATGGTGTATTATTGCTCTTTAATCTGAAAGGAAGACAGCAGTTGATAAGAGTTTTACCCCTGAATTACGAAAGGTGTATTGTCTTTTATGTATTCTCTGATGTTTATAGCTACTTCATAAAGTTGCTGAAAGCCTAGCTTAAGCAAAAGCTGCATTAAAAAAGCTTGTATGTGCTGTAAAAAGCACATCTCATAGAGAAAGTGAGATGTGTTGAGGACACAGGACAATATAATGTATCGTGTGCAAATTTGCTGGATCTGTATTGGTCTTTTCAATCCCCTTTCCAAACAATCAACATGGTAATTTCATTTTACAGGTAATGTAGTTTGAGGCCCTAAATCAGTTTAGCAGTAAACATTTTTGATTCATCGCAAAGGCAGTTGCTAGCTCTAAATGTATCTGTTCATAATCACTTCAGCAGAAATACAGCAATGACTGATATATTCCATGGAACATACATTGTCTTTGTATATTGGCAAAGATCACAAGATGATCTATATGATCAGCAAAAAGCTGTAGACAGTCACCACAAAATGAAATTCTTCTATGCATTTAGAAAGAAAAATAATTTGAAGAATATCAACATTTTGTGACCACCATCTTCCAGAAATGTGATTTGGGGTTATGTTGTTTTACTATCTTTATTCTTTGTGTTGGCATACACATATGTATAATGTTATAGTGGGTTCTTATTTTGTATTATCATATAAAAAATAGCTAGAATTAAAATACTTCTTGTGGACATTCCTGATACATTCATCTAACATTGAAGTTGTGCATAGACTGAAGACCAACTTGAAGATTACTCTTTTTTTTTGCTGCTTATTTTGTAGGATAAATTTATACCAATCCACACAAATACTAATAGGCAGCTTGTCATCCTTTAGTAAATTACCCTGTTAGTTTTCAGAAATGTTATAGATATAGGCTTTTATAACAGCGTTAAAGGTGTAGCAGAAACTGTCAGTTAACTTGTTCAAAATGCAAAGAGTATGCTATTTATATTGATTGCTATAGATTTTTGTCTTGTCTAATGGGATTTATATTTTTTCTATGAACTTGTATTGAAAAAAAGTAAAAACTAATAATGGCTAGACAGAGCTAAGACATTCCAAGTTCCAAAATAACTCAAAATTTTAAATTTCTTATGCATGCCATTGCATACTTTGCTTCTAAGGCATCCAATCAAGTCTGTCTTTTTGCCAAGACAGTGACGCTAAAATGGGCTGAAAACAGCATCCTTTCACTTTGCATTAAAGCACACAGAACAGCACTCAGCTTTGTGCATTTTGAACTCACTGCAATAAAAGTTTTAAGAGATAAGAAGCTTTTTCTATTTCAGGGTTGCCATTAGCTTGAATAATACATAAACAAGGGAAAAGGTCTGAAGTCCTATTGAGGATCACAGTATAGCTTCAGAATTAAATTATACATCATTATCACAGCTGCCAAGCCTGATGTGGGATTTTAGCCCACTATCTCACTAAATGTTCTATGTAGCTGTCTTGTCCAATTTTTTTTTTTTTTTTTTTTTTTTCTCCTAAGCACTAATAGTGCTCTTTGAAAAGCCTAGTTGAAGGAATAAAGTAGACAATGAGGTTTGGTTAATCAAGAAAGAACATTGAGATGTCAACAGTCAAGCACCAAGGGAGGAAGAAGGTCAACTCTCTAGCCTTAAAAACACTAGGGAAAAATCAAACACTATTAAGTCATGACATATTATGTTCCTTTTGAACTAGGGCTACATGAACTCCCTCTGTCTGCTGTGTGGTTTGCCATGCAGTTCCCAGTTGATTATGAAACCTCTTGTCAAAGCAGAATTTCTATGGCTATCCACTGGAGATGCTTTCAGTAAACCTCCACAAAGTTGGCAATGATTTTGAAACTCAGTCTGAACAGATTATTTGTCTGTTTGTCCATCTATGTTTCATTCAGGTTTTACAACACAAAATTTCACGGTGGCTTGTCATTTTGTAGATCATTATTTTCTTGGATCTCTGTATGGTACAGCTATTCAGTCATGATATCAGCTACTTAGTTCTTCTGTAGTGGTTTTGACATAAATATAGGATATACAGAGCTATTACTGTATACTTAGGTAAATCGTAATGGCTTGTCTTTTATACTTATTTCTATAATATTCTCTAAAAGTGTTAGAAGTGTTTTGATTAGTTAATTACACTATTCAGACTCCAATATCACCTTATTTTCCATTAATTTTACTGGTTTGCTTATCATCTTTGTACTAGTTGTGTATTGATAAATATTGTCTTGAGTAGCGACATATGAAAGACTGAAATCAAGGTGGCGTTACAGAGTTTTGTATATGGAACAATTATTTAGGATTATACCCTAACATTGATTTTTACACTGAACGTGACATTGATTTCAGTGGATGCTTAGCATGCAGATCAATGACGTATTATGGAGTTTAAATGGTAATATTTGATATTTAAAGATAAATGGGCAAGAGGTATCACCAAGTTACAAGCAGGACTGAATAAATCTGATAAAAATTCAAATTTCTTTAAATTTCAGATGGTTAAAAACCTCAGTTCAGAAGAAATGTCTGGTAACAAACGTGTGAAGAATTGTATTTAAAGCATGAAATAACAATTCACAAGAAAATAATGAGGTGAAGAATGTAATATGTTTTGCACAATAGCACTAATATGATTGTTTTCATAAAAATTTAAATGAACCATATAATTTCCAAGTACATGTTTGACTAGAGAATGAGGTTTTTTTTTTTTTTTTTTTTTTTTTTTTTTTTTTTTTTTTTCTCCAAATCTATTAAAGAATTTGGCTCCCAAATTCTCAGTCCTCCACACAGCCCAATTTTATTCTGACACAGGTTTCTTAACAACTGTTTGAGATTTATGTATGTTCTCAGCCTCACTATATAACCTCACAGGCAGCTTTCAGATATTTTTCTTAAGGCATGTTTGTGATTTCTGCATGCTTTGTACTGCTAGAAGGACATCTAGTTGGAGGATGAAGCATTCTTTTTGGTGATTTGCATAGTTTGATTAACCCTCAGACTGCAAAAGAAACTTCTTGTATATCAGCTCTGCCTTAGTACAAACCCTAAAGATGAATGCAGAAGTTTTAAGCTGTCACATCAAATATGTAAAGAATTAAATTTTTGCTGTCCTGGTACAGAACTATTTTTGAAGCATTTCTACTGATACTGAAAGAGAGGCATCTCCTTCAATCACTTCTTCAAAATCACTTGGAAAATCTGTTTTCCAGCATGTATTATATGCCCTTTAAAACAGCTTCTATGCTTCTGCCTTCTCTTATCAGTATGGGCCATAAATTTTGCATGGGTATAGAGAGAGCTGTAGTGTGAGTACTTGAAATAGTTCTCAAGATGCTGCTAAAGTGTGCAGACAAAGTACCTTTGCAAATGGGTCTTCGTAGACAAGCATCATTATCAAGATCCATGGGTGCTGAGTTCTCTAAGCCCGAGGAGCACTAAAGGCCATCACTTGCAGGAACCTAATTTGGGGTGAATAGAGTCCTTAGATTCATTGTGATATTGCACGTAAATGAAAATACCAAATGTCATTGACTTGTCAGTGAAAAAGTAGCCTAGGCTTCATAACAAATGGATAGGTGATGTATATTTGGAAGCTCCATGACATATTGAAGTAGTTTATGAGGCACAATTTGTTTTGGTGGTCTGCTCTGATTGATGGTATGCTATCTGCCACTGCTTCATCTGTTGTGGTATGTTTGTAATAAATGTTTGTTGTGAGACAGTGCTAAATGTGTTCCATCTAAATCATTTGTTACTTATAACAAGTTTCAGTGTATATGAATCAAAGGCTGTTTATGCTTGCCTTCAAAAGAATTCATCATTTTGGAGCAGTCCTATCACTTTAAATGGGGTAACTGAAAGAGTGAGTGCTCAGAACCTTTCAGCAACATATATTGAAAACAGGAGAGAAAGTTGAGCAGTGTGCAATGTTACATTAAACACTACTTTTAAACATGTTATCTGGCACTCCTGTTTTCTTTTTTATGATTTTGCTTTTGCAAACAATAGGATTTTTTTTTTTTTTTTTTTTTTATCAAAAACAAGCACTGTGAGACAAGGAAGCAACTCCCATGCAAAAACTGGGATGTGTCAGGAGAAGTGCATCAGTGGGTGGGAATTTTGCTGATGTTTTATACCAATGTATCACTAGTTCATCAGAAAACAATAAAAAATGTATGCACCATCCACAGGAGATGTTCATTCTTGAAAGTGCAGAATGCACCAATCTGAAGCAAACTGTGTGCTTTGTTTCCTTTTGATTGATAGGAAATGGAATCTTTTTTTCCCCATGGGCCCTGTTTGCTTCCTTCCTTCAAAATTCAAGTGAAATAAGTAAACAAACAACCAAAAGCAAACAAACAAAAAATAAGGATGGGCATTTTAGGATGATCTAGATAGGAATGCTGCTTTGCATTTTATTCTGTAAAATCTGATTTTTGTTTCTGTGGAGGACATGAAAGGAAGAGGGCATATTTTTTCTCTTTCAATAGCCATTAGAAAAGGATAAATAGAAGATGAAGCCAAGATAACACAGGTGTTTAAAGTAATCTTGAATTCTTAACATAACTAAAGTTTGAGTTTGTTGAGTACTTATTAATGTAAATTCACTTGCTGTGGGATTTTGAATTTTCTTTAATGGCATTTTTCGTGTAAAATATGAATGTACACTAAAATGTAGATCCAGAAAATAAGACAGAACTTTTAAAATTACTTTCATTATTAGCAATTATATTTGAATCATAACAAACGTGAATCTGATGATATGATAATTTCTCCAGTTTCGTTGGTCCTTTATCATATTAAAAATAGTAACAGAGAAATGAGTTTGACAAAACAAAAAAGGCCAACACAGTTAAATGACTTTCCCAAGCAGGAAAATATCTCCAATTCCTCACTGTCTTTTTTGTTTGTTTTTGTTTAATTTTGTATGCCGTACAGTGGTAAGCAAATTCTGTGCTGGCAGCTGGAAAGAAGCATGTGGATGATTTTTTCACTATTTTCAGAAAGAAGGAAAACCACAAAGTATAACAGAGTTAGTTACTGTAATGATGGGTTGAGGCTGAACAGTTGAAGCAGCATCAAACAATGAAAGTCAACTGAATGGTACAAGGCAGCATTCCTCATTCCCCCCAGTGGTGTGTATCCATGCATGTATTAAGGTTTTTTTTTTTTTTTTTTTTTTTTTTTTTTTTTTTTTTACAGCTAGCCTTTTATAGCTATGGATTGATACAGTTTTTTGTTTCTGTTACTGTTCTCTTTTCAGAAGTTCTTAGCATGTTCTTACTGTCTAGTAGCAACAAATTCAGGAGCGTTTATGAAAACTTGAAAAGTTTTATAACTAACCCCTGAGGAAAAAACAAGCTCAGAATCTGTGGCATCCATAAATCATAAGACAAAGTAGTTCAACATCCATTGCAGTTCAACATTCTTTGCTTCCTGAAGTTAATGAAGAAATATTATATGCCAGTGGATGGAAATTAAATCTTCACTTTGTCTAAGGTCTGTCTTACCTACCTCTATCCACTATCCTGCCTTTTTAATTGCATATATTTGCCTCCGTATATTCCTGTTTATTTCTCCTCTGTGAATATCTTTTTTTTTTCTTTACCTCCTCATAAGCAACTGCCAATTGAATTCTATAGTCTCTTGTATAGGTTTGGTGGAAGACATGGTCTTCTTCTTATTTCTTTTGGGATCTGATTATTCCATTTGTTCATAAAAACTCTATGCATTCATAGGTAAAGCATGGCTTTTACACATTGCCTGTTTCTTGTTTTGTTATGTGAAAAGATAATGCATGCTTACGAATGGCGTATCCCCAAGACACATGTATGACACGTAGAAGACTTGAAGGGGACACATTTGTATCATCTTATCAAATTGCTAAAATTCACAGACTTTCAAATTAGCTGCTATTCCTGGCTCCAGATTACTACAGCTGTGATATCTGAAGCTGTGAGGCTTCTACTTCTGTGATGTGGGATAATAAAACATTTTCCTGATTGCTTTCAGAAAGTAGTAAAGATCTAAGAGAAAGGTGAGATTGCAGCCCCCAAGTTGTCTTGACAATTTGTGGTTTTGCTCCTCAACTTGTACATAGAATGTGAAGAGGAAAGAAAAGAAGCATACATTGGGAATGGCCATGCTTTGGCTGGGAGCACTCAGTAACTCAGTGTCAGAAGCGAGCACAGTGCTCAAGGCTTGTGTTGTGCAGGTGCTTGCATGAATGAGCAGTACCTTAGTTACCGCACGTGGTCATCTTGGTTCTTCCTTACCTACTATTTTTCAGTTACGCAGTGTTGCAATGTACAGCTGCTACCTCCATTGCCAAGCCTAGATGATTTTCAAGATTGCTGGCAATAGCTGATGTTGCTGTGTAACAAGCCATCTTTCTTCTATATAGTAATTTTGCGAACAAGTTTTGCACTCAGGAATTCCATGAGTGGTACCAACACAGGCTTATTTTTACTACTAAGACAAGGTCTTTTATTTAGGCTTTTTGACAATGATGCTGAATATTCACCATCTCTGGGAGGAAGCAACACATTTGCCTTTTGATTGAGTGCAATAACTATCTACTTACTTACTATCACAGAGGAAAGTCTAACTAGGGCATCAGGATTTTAATTTTGAACTCCCATTTGCTAGTGGAATCTGTTTGACCATAACTTTTACCTTTGTTGAAATGCAGAAAAACAAAACAAAACAACTATCTGCAGACTTTTCCACTAGTTTTCATGGAGCCTGCTGTCCAGACTGCTGTGTGACACTTTTCACTTGTCATACTTACGGGGGGGTCTACCCTTCCCAGCAGCCATCAATATAATCTTTTTTTCCCCTCCTCTGCAGAAGTAAATTTAACCTCACAACTCTCTTGCTAGGAAAGAGTTTTCCTCAGTAAGCATATAGAGATCTGAGAGAAAAATATATTAGATGATCTGCCAAATTCTACTGCCTTCATGTTTTACAGCACAATTAAAAAAAAAAAAAAAAAAAAAAAAAAAAGGTCCTATAATGGCTGTTTATTGCTATTTCCCTTGTTGTTCCTCACTAAAGTACAATTAATTACTAACAAAGATTCCCATACAAAAAAAAATAATAAAAAAAATGTTGATAGAACATATGAAAAAAGAGAAAAAGTCAAGCATAAACTCCTGTAAACTCAATAAGAGGGAAAAAAATATCTCCCACTACAGGTTATGCTCTTTGTTTCTCATATTTTATTGAGGTGTTTTTGTTTTTGTTTTTTTTTGGTTGTCGTTGCTATTGCTTGCTGATTTTTCTCTCTTACTTCTTAACTTGTCTCTCTCTTCCTTGATTCTTTGACTACTGTCATTATATTTGTTCTTCATTAATGAGCATGTTAAAAATGGTGAGGGAATTATCTGCACTATCTGGGTCAGCTGTTTGTGTCCCAGAGTCCTATTTTAAAATTACAAGTCTTCCTAAAGGAATTAACTTGTTTGATAATACAGATTTTTATTATTGTTGTACTTTATTTCCAGAAATAAGAATAAAATACAAAGTTAAGCTAATAAATTTTTAGGGACTTCTGAAAATATGGCTGAAATGTTACTGTTCCTAATGGTTTATTAGGAAAAATACACAATTTACCAATATTTTCTTTAAAAATATGTGAACTCAGTCTTGAAGTAGTTGAAGAAATCAATTCACTAGTAATTAGAATCATAGAATTTCCTGCCAGTAAATATGCTAAATATAAGAAAGCATTGGACTGCACAAGGTCAGTGTGTTTTGCTTTCAAAATATATCCTAATATCTGTTAATGTAATCCACCAATTAAAAAGTCTATAAATAAGTATTTACTCAATAGATTATAATGTCTCCAAAGGGAGTAATTAGGCTTTCAAGGAGAAGTCTTAAACATTCTCATGAAGGGTTTAGTATTTACTTTAACGCTTTGAATTACAGAAATGCACATTTCAGAAATCACATTTGAATAACGAGTAATTTATGGTAAGCTTGTACTTTGCACCCTGATGATAAATGGTCCTTAAATGAGTGCTGATAATGTATGATAAATAATATTTATTTCAATGTGAAAATGATGAAAATAGGGAGGCAGATTTTCTTTCCTGCTGTAGTGCTATATACCTTGGTATTTACTGCTATATACCTTGGTACTTACTGCGACCTTTGGTGTAATTAGTGGTCATGTAAGAACAGTTTTTGTCCCACAAAGCCCTTTTAAAATGTATTTTATATACTGGAGATAAAGGGATTCAAAATACTGAGGCAGACTCTGAACTTGATGTAAATATCTGTGAGCTAGGCTGATTTAAATTAGTTGAGCATCTGGCCCATTCTCTTTGAAAACAGATAATCAGCTTCAGTAATTGACTGAGATTTGTGGGTTTCATTTCTATCATTTTATATTTAATTGTATAAAATAGTGGCATGCAAATTTAGCAGTGATTATTAAAATTATTGATCACCTAGGCTATCCAATCAACAGCAAACTATGCACAGTTATAAGCCATTAGTTTTCGGTTATATTAGGAATTCATCCAATTAGAAAAAATAATAATAATTAAAAGGATCAGGGATGTGTGTCAAAATATAATTGCACATTCCAGAGCTACAAAATTGTAATATTAGGACTGGTAGTCATTCTTATAAGAGAGGGCGAGGGCAAATGGTGAAAAATTCAAATATGAGTGAAATGCCAGTAAATGTCATATTAATAACAGTATACATTACAACCTGCTGTGATTTTTCTCTCCCATGGGTCATATCTTCTTCCTCTTTTCTTCCGTGTTACCATGACCATGGAGGAAACATCTTTCTCACATCTCTGGCTGCTTTTCTCAATAGTGTTCCCTCCCCCCCCCCTTTGGTCTTATTTGAGCTTCTATAATTAATGTGCAACCTTATGTAATACGAAAACTATGTGAGAACTGTGAATTAGGGACACGAAAAATAAAATAAATCCAGTTACTTTGAAATCATGTTATTTATGATTACCTATAGTAATGTTTCTAATTCCCTATAGAAAATGTTTTACTCATAGCAGAACAAGATATACCATGCTTTCCCTACAGACTTAAATGAAAGTATACATGTTACACAGTTAACAGTATAGTAGGCTGTACATCATATTATCTCATAGTAAGCAATGGCAAAAGTGACAAAAAGTGGCTCACAACACTGAATAGTATGAATATAAATCTAAGATGATACACAGAGTGTTCCTCTTAAAATGGTATTTGAAAGAAAGACTGTATTATCATTTCTGAGAATTGCCATCAAAAATGGCAGTTTTTAGCATTTAGAGCTTGTTTTTCTGTTAGGAATCTTCTCATTCCCACAAGAGATTTTTTTCCTAATCTTTGGGAAATGTTGGCATTTTTGGTATGTTAAGGAATGCCTCATTCTCAGCAGCATATGGAGTCCTTTCCCTGAGCTTATGCAGTGTTTCACATTCACTCCTCATAAAGGCAATCTCTTTCTAAAAAAGAAGTTTGTGTTGTATATCTGATAGGCTGAATAGTGTCTAAGTAATTTGGGATCAGTGGAAAATAAGGTGCTACATTAAAGCTATTTAAAGAAATAAAATTAAATCTAATGTCTGTGTTAACTATGCAGGTAAAAATGGGTCTGAAAATTGCTTTCCTGAGGTAGCTGAGCTGCCGTCTTTCCAGTCCTTCACTGGACAAGGACCATGTTCACTACCAAAACCATTAGCAGAGTGTTTGGAAGAATTATAACATCCAAAGAACACCTTTTAATGCTGAGTACTCTCGATGACTGAAATTACTGGAAGTGTCCATTTCCCTTAAGTTACTTAAGTGCCCAAAGTGGCAAATGGGTGCAATTTTCAAATGTATATACATGAATAATTCTCATTGATCTGAATTGCAGAGAAATGACCAGGTTCACCTAAGAAATCCCACTTTGCACTTATCTTCATCTTTAGGTGTCAGCACATCACAAATATTTCCTTGGGGCACCAAAGCAAGATACCATCTTTGTTTATTTAAACTTCTGCTTAACTGTGAGTACGTGCTTAAAATTAAGCATATACTTGTGTAGGTTTCTCAATAAACATAACTCAAGCATGTGAAAGTCTTCCCGATCCCAAAGTACTTTGCAGGAATAGGCATCACTGGCAAGCTGGCAATTGAATTGCTTCCTCCTAACATCCACACTTCCAAAACTCTGATGTTGTAAATTGAGATGTAGTATCTTTTTGTCTTGTGCTCAAACAGAATTTGAAATCTAGGCTGTTAACGTGGAATAGAAAATAGATGGCATAGAGGGTGCCCATTCAAAGAGGGAAATGAAGTCTTAGAAAAATAATCCTCATTTAAATCCCTTAGGCAGCATTTTGAAAATCTCTGGCTGGAGTATCAGCTGTGCTAAAGACTGATACCAAACAGCATGGAAAAAAAAAAAAAAAAAAAGTCATCTGGATAGTCAGAAAGTAAATAAAAGGGGCCATAGACTGTAGCTGCTTTTTTACTAGCTATGCATAGCTCTCTCTCTCTCTTTTTTTTTTTTTTTCTTTTAAGATATATTCAGTGAATAATATAGATAAAAGATGCCAGATCTTCAAAAGATTTTCAGTGACAATGTACATTATTGAAGCCTTAATTCATGTAATTATAGAAGAATAAAAAATATTTAATTCATAGCATATCAAAAGAATTGAAGAAAAATGAATGGACTGAGGATTTTCCCCAGACTATTATTTATAACTAGGATCTTCAGTCTTAGTTAAAGAAAAACATATATAAAAAAGTGAAGGTTGTGATCTATTCAATAATAAGGACATAAGAGGGCAGAAGTATTAACTAGATTAAATGCTTATTTAAGACAAATTTCTTAATGGAGAGAAAAAAAAAAAAAGTTTTATGCACTACCACATTTGGTTTGGAGTTAGAGACAAATTGTGTTGCAGACTGGAGGTCTGAGAAAGAAGGAGTGGCTTCCAGGCACCATCTTGCTTCATTTCTGCTCCTCCTTCCCCATCTGAGAAGTTTCAGGCTGGATCTCAAAGGTGCTGCCAGCTTGGCCGGTGGATTAGTTGAAGGACATCTTGGATGGTCCAAGTCAGGAATATTTTACCAAGCTAATGTTGAACTGTTTCAGGAAGGTGATACATGATGGTTTTCAGCCTGCTGGATTTTGGAGGACGGAAGGAGCAGGGGACTGCCGGAGAAAGAGGGATAGGAAAGAGAGCAGAGCTGTTCTTAGGCAGGTTTTATCAGATGACTTAGAAAGTAGCTGTGATTTACAACTATCGTTTCTACTGAGCTGGTCCAATCTGCTTCTAAGGTAGCCTCTGGTCTGAAGGGTTTTCTATCCTTGTTGAAGTATTGCCTATGTGAGAGAGAAAAAAAGTAAAAATTCTCTATCGAGATCAGGTCCTCCTCCAGTGAGGAAGAAGAAGGAGGAAGAAGTTTCTTGCAGGCTGAGATGTCCTGTGGCCTTTCCCATAGCAGGGAGCATCAGTCATATTCAGAAATGAACCTTGCAACAAGGCCAAATAAGGTTTAACTCAAAATACTGGGAACAGGGAGATCACTAACTTGTAAGTGGATCCAGTTGGATATCTACTAACTGGGCAAACCAGACAACTGTGGCTTTCCATTTAAAATCTCTCTCCGTGTCATTGGCCTACATGTCCTAACACACAGCCTTTTGCTTTTTTATTTGTTTTTTATTGTACAACATTTAAAACTATTTTTGGCATAACATCAAAAATGCAAGAGTCCAGAAACACATATTTTGGCATGATTCCTGAAGAGATAATAGGTCTTAATATACTTTTACACTGTAAGGGGATGTTTCTACACAGCAGTTACCTCTTACAGCAAGTCAGGAAATATAATTATTGGAAATTCAAGCTGTAGGACAAAGTGAATATATTTCTAATGAAAGAAGGAATAGAATCGTACATTTATTATCGACTAGGTGACCTTATACTAAAGTACAACACTTCTGTGTTCATTTAAGCAGAAGATTTCCTGCCTGAAAGCCAGTTGTATTCATTTGTTATCCTTCGCAAAATCTAAATGTTATAATACCACTGTAGGTCATTTCAGCATAATTTTTGTAAATGCTTACCATTGCTTTCAAATTACATGTAATTATTTTGTGAAATGCCAAGCACTTCAGACTGTGTTTACAGATTTTGGTAATCAAATTGTTAAATATCTTTACATACTTGTGCTACTGGATCCATATATATGTGGATATTTCCTATAGTTTAGTGAAGGCTAGTGTCACTTTACTTTCAAAAGTGCACCTACTCTCCCCAAATTAATCAGAGAGTAAAAAATTCATTGTATCCAATGGACCCATTTGCAATTTGCCCAATTTACCTAACTTCTCGTGCTAAGGCTTATTGATCCAATTAGCTAGCCATGCTGCAGTTTCTCCAAAGCTTATAGGTTTTACATGTATTAAAGAACTTGATCCTAATAGCCTCATATGGAAACTTTTCTCAGGCTAGTTACACATATCATGTAGTTATTCTAATGATGATGCTTACTTTAAACTGAAGTTTGAGTAGGATAAGAATGCTAAATATAAATAAAAAGAACATCACGAGCATTTGTTACACTTTAAACAATAATAAAAATTAAAAGAAAGTCCAAACCATCATCTTCCTTTTCCTTTGTTTGAATTAAAATTGAAGCAAAATGTACAAAACCATCTGGAATTTGACATATCATGTTTGAAGGGATATCTTTGAGCAACATTCTCAATATGTGTAAAAGATAGCTTTAGGGAGGTCTATTGGAAATAAAATCACTTAACTGACGGTGAATTATATGCTGAAAAATGTCAATATTCAGAAATCAGCTGATTTTTAAATTAAGCATTTCCATTCCTTGATTCTGAGTGGAATAGCAATTTCTGGTTAACTTTTCGAACACAACAGGGACACTGAGTTTGCCTGGATCCTGCTGCAGTTTGCAGTGACGCTGAGCATCATCACTGCAGCAGGGCTAGCGGGATGCCAGCGGGGAGTTGGTTTCCCAGAGGACACTCAGTGGGATCCTCTTGGCCTCAGGAAAGAATCAGAACTAAAGAGTTTAGCAGAAAGGGTTGGGGATTACATTTCCCTGTACTATTTTCAGTCATTCCCTTTGCAAACACATGTACAGCACCCTAGTAGAGAAGGTTGTGTAGCAGAATGAGTGTAGAGATTGGCTAAGGAGGAGAAGGGTCTGAACCAACTTCCTTTGCCCTCATTTTAGTCCTCTAAAAAGAGATGGCATCCTGATTTTTTTTTTTTTTTTTTTTTTTTTCTTCATTCTCTGCGGTGTTACCTATACATCACTGAACAGGAGGAGTTAGGTCAACTTAACATGAGATTTCAGAGCAAGAATTCAACCTTAGTTTAATCAATCTGATAAAACTGTTCGGAGTACTATTTATTTTCTTGAAGTAACACAGCTTGCTTTAACATTGTTTTCTTATGGGATATTCTTTTATATATATATATATATATATATATATATATATATATATATATATATGAAATACCTTATGCATATATTATATACCTTACTTGGTTCCATCACACACATTTCACTCAAGGACATTATTGAGATCTGGAACAAGCCCCAGAGGATTTTCATCCCTTAAATAACAAGATTTTGTCAGTCTGCTCGATATATAATCTTGCTTTGTTAAATTAAACAGTAGTCGACAGAAAACTTTGCAGAATTCTACATCATTCTGAGATATAAAACAGCATGTATTGGTCTGAGTAAGTACAGAAATTCAAGATAATTTTTCATATTAGTAGCTTAGTGTACAAATTGCATGTTTGAATATTTTCAACCTATATAGTATTTCAGTTAAAAAAGGGTGAATTTGTTTTCACAGTTGATGTTTGTGAATGAGTAATGGAAAAGCAATCTATTTGAACGTTTTTCTTAAAAGTCCCCTCACTAAATAAATGGAAAATCTATTATAAGTTCCATCATCTTAAACTAGGCTGTAAATTTATGATATCCCTGGGTCTCTCTGTGTAAGCTTTTCCTGTGGGGGATTGACTTAGTCCATAGTAGCAGGGTTTTTTACTAGTAAATCGATGAAGCTATTCTCCAGCTCTGCAAATGGATGTTGCTTACTGTGTTCTGTCTTGCTGCTGCATGGTTAGAAGACTAGCATCATAGGATGAATTTAAAGTTTTATTTATTACTTTTAGCTTCAGTTTGAAAAAGTACAGTGCTAATGGTAAGTATAAGATGTTCATGAACGCCTGTGGTACTAAATAGTAATATAAAATTTGCTGGGAATAAAGGGAAAATATTAATCTGAGAAAAAAAAAAAAAAAAGAGTAAAAAAAGGTTACAGTTCTCTCTGTTACCAGCCCTTTCCAAGTATACATTTCTTAGGTGAGAGGCATTAGATGACAAAATTGTAAAATCTCAGTGGTATTGTATATAAACACTACCTTCCTTGAAGCTCTAAGAGGCTAGAATTAGTGTGGACAATTCTGTACGTGAATGGGATACAGCCTTCATTTCCTTACAGGAGCAGGCAAATAATGTAGATGCTGGTGCTTACAATTCTGTCCACCTTTCAGTGTGTGGGGGGGAGTGGAGAGCAGAGGCAATACTTCTCCTCCTCTTGGAAGAGTGCAGAAAGTATGCAGACTGAAAAGAGTGGGGTTTTGTTTTTCTTTTCCTCTTTCTGCACATGATGATGAGTTCTAAGTAATATATATCAGAAATATACTTGGTTTGAGATAGAATTTCCTCCAGTGGCAGCTCAAAATATGAACATCTTTACCTTTGTGATCTGTCAGCTACTAGTAGACAAATAATAATGTCTGTAGCATTCCTACCTCTGAAATGCAGAGTGATAGCAAAAGCAAAAAGACTTTCTAAGGACCTTACTGAGAACTGCTCTTACCAGTAACTGAATCAGATTCTGATTCCCTTCTTCACATTAGACATATCAGTTTATTTTTAATCCCAGCAGAGTCAGTAGGAGTATTTCCTTCCTTAAGATGCTATTCCTCATAAAATAAGGTGATAGAATCTAGTCCTTCATGAGTTAAGATGGTCCAACTTGGTATTGCAACAGCAATTTTCCTTTAGCATTGCTTTGAGTTGTATTGCTGTGCAGTATTTGTAGTTTACAAATTTACAAAGCCCAGTTGTACAATTTTGGTAACCGGAACTATTTAATGTTGAACGTTACTGGCCAGAAAGAATATTTATGTATTGGAAAAAGTATGAACCAACTTGAGACATAAGTTTCATTGTAAATAATTTTTAAAAGAAACACACATTTATGCAATTTATAATTTGTTGAAGGCTTTTCTTTGACTGCCAATACCAGATAATCTTGTGTGAATAATAAAACACAAAATTGTTTTTTTTTTATTTTTTTATTTTTTGGTAACTTGATCTCTCCTCTTACCAACTTGTCTTTCTCTTGAAAGAAGGTGAAAATATTCAGTATTACTTGAGAAAGAAATGACACACTAGAACTTAGAGAATCTTTCCACTTGCTTGGCTTTTTTGAATTTAAGGGTTTTTTTGCTTCTAAATTTCATGAAATTGGTTCATGGAATCATGGAATTACTGTGATTCTTAACCACCCTGCACCACCCTCCTTTCCCCAAAACAAAATATTTATTTAAAAAAAAAAAATTGTCTCAGATAAATTGCTGTCAATATGTATCTATAAATTGTATCCTCACAAATTTTGAAGAATTTTCATGTTATTAGGGAGTCCTTTCATGGGGAATTTCGAAAAGCAACTAGACAAGTTTGCTTGAACTAATTAATTTTTATATTTCTATACTTTGCTGTACAAGAACTTATGTTTGGGTTGTGCTTGACCAATCAGTTTGTTCTGAGCAGCAGGCCTCATTTTTCAGGTATAAAAGAATCTGTTTTGCAGGCAGATTTTTAACTCACTGCAAGTTGCAAGTAGCTGGCTTTTATGCGTGTTGTCTGTGAGAGCAACTCCAGAGATAAGAACTTTCAAGATTATGGGTTAAATTAATCCCCTAATTCCAATGAGGGGACAGGTGAGTCTTTATATAAGGGGGTTTTGGTAGCTTCAAAATTAGGCAAATACTACACTTTGTAGTATGGTCTATTAGTATCACCTCCATTTCTGCTATTATTTTCAAATGTCTGAACTTTTTCTAAAGCATGTGAATACAGTGTATGTATAAAATTCCTTTAAATTTTCATATTAGTTCAACTGATTTTCACAATAATATTAAATAAATACATCTAATACTGGACTGGTCTAGACTTTAAGATACTGTGGAGTCTGAAACATTTGTAAGATATTTGAGCTTTTTTTTTTTTTTTCTTCTAGGTTTGATAATCTCAGTGCACCATATTAATTTGTTGAGAAACTCCTTATTCTGTGACCATATATATTGGTTATTTCCATATGTAAGGGATTTTTCAGCTGCGTTGTTTTCTGCAAATTATAGTGTCAACTGTCCTAGGTGCAAGCAACATAATATTTTTGAGATAATATTTATCCAGCAGATTTTAACTGCTGAGTGTAATCTAGAAATGTTAATAAAAGGCACCTTCCCTTTGTTCTTTCTTTTATAATATTCATCTTCACTAATAAAGTAAAATGTTATAGCTGTTCATAAAAAGCTAAACTTACCTCACTTTATACTGCAATCCATCCTCTTCGTTCTAAGAGCAATGTTACATTTTTCAGGTATATGCTACTGAATAGTAGCATTGAGCATGTGCAACACCAGAGTTGGCTTTTGAGATTCCATTAAGAATTCCATTCACATCTAATAGAATTGATATCAGCAATCAAAAATGTGGAGTTTAAAAGTAGGATTGTTTGAGATAAGCAATGTGCAACAGCAAAAACTGTTGGCCAAATAGACTAAAGTCATCTTTGCATTTGGTGAAGAAAGAAACGACAGGTTTTTGCAGTTTAGACAATTGAGCCATCTAATTAGATATGTAAATACAAATTTAAACACCTAACTTTAGGTATGTGGCTTATGATTTATCTTTGCTGCCTTTACTATCTACAGCAGAGTTGTCTACATGTCTGCTGAGTCAATGGAAAGCACTAAGCCTTTTTAACACATTGGAAAAAACTGGTGGATGAGTTGCACCCCAGAAATACCTTTTTTTCCTCTGATGACTCTAGTCTAAAGCTGGATGAGATAAATCTCTGCTGCAGTTATTAAAATCCTTAATGTGTTGAGAGGTACTTCAGTTATTTGAAACTGAAAATAATCAGGTTGAGCATGGGACAGAGAATGAGAATTTGCAGGTTTGGATGTTGGACTTCAGGAGAAATATAATGGTTTTCTCATAAGGTGGAAGACACTCTTTCTGAGTTTTGTCTTCACATAATTTTGTGGCCATCAGTTTGTCCCCTCATGTCTTGTGGCAGGAGCCACTTTACAGTGGTCAAAATCTACATAATAAGGCTGTTAACATGTTTTTGGAACTCTCAAGACCTTTTATTTTAGGTGAAAATGTTCCCCTTTAATTTCCTTATTGTGCTGCTTGCATAAATACTTGGCTTACAGAAAACATGTAAAAAGATAAATGGGAATAGCATCTTGTAGTCCTTTATTACATCTGCTTATACTTTACAATCCACTGTCATCTCAAACTTTTGTGTGAAGAGGATTGCAGAATTGATAATGAAGACTTTGTCTTTAAGTTGACGAAATCCTGTCAGGATTTCCTGTCAGCTGTGTCAGCAGACATCTGTACCGTGGGCCTCCCTTCACCTAAGTGGCATTTAATCTGATCCCAGATGTCACTGAACTATACTGGGGCTGGTAAGTGGGTTTTCCACTTACCAGACATATGGCTTTCTGCTCTGCCTCTGGCTAACACTGTCTGTGACTTTTCTCAAGGTACAGATGACAGAAAGGAAAGCATCACAAAGCAACAGGAAGGGATGTCGTTTAGGTCCTCATGCTACTCAGAGCTGGTTGCTGCTGCTTGGAGAAGGTGGGCAGGGACACCCCACAGAGAAAAAAAAAAAAAAAAAAAAAAAGGTACACTGCCTTCTTACCCATCTGGCTCCTTTCGGTGCGGAAAGAGAAGAGCAGGGTTGGTTCAAACGTAGGGCGTATCTCTGTTTCGCTTAACCAATGTCCTATTGCTATCCAGCCAAAATTTGAGCATCAGTTTCCCTGTCTCTGAGCTGTATTTAAAGGGATTGTGGTTTGGGAGTTGTGGACCTATATCATCCCTGCCTCTCCTCCCCCTTCTTGGGGGAGTTGGGAGTTGTTTGTTCCTTTATCCGGGAGACTACTTCAGCTTCCACATTTGTCAGAAAAGTACTACTTTATCCTGATACAAAATGACAGTTTTAACTTTTAATGGATGTCCAGATTGTGACAGAAGCCACCAGTATGGAATATGCTTCATTAATAAATTACATATGCATTAAGAAAGCTATACACATGCCTGAAAAATGATGAGTACAGGGCCTGTACACCACTTGGCCTGTGCAGCAGGCAGCATTATTACCAGAGGGCCTTACTATTACTCTCATTTTTGAAATTCATGTACTATACAAATTATCACTAAGCAGTATGAAAATTCTCTTCTCCCCCCTCTCCCCCCCTCCCCCCCCCCATCTTTCTCTTTTGGTATGCAATCTTCTCTTTACAGGGATTTGAAAAGGAAATCCTGAATCTGTTCTTTAACATATAATTTTGGTATCTAAAAACAGCACTTGGAATTAGCAGGCTTGTCAGAAAAACAAGAATTTAGATGTTCAAAAAAACTCAACAATCCACCCCCAGCTTTTCAACTCTGTCAGGCATTATTTAGCTGTACACAGCTGCTATAAGATGAAGAGAGAGGAAATGCAATGAAAGGAAAAGGTGTTGCTTTAAGGACATGATCTGAAAATAATGGAATCACCTAAGCCACTTCCTATAAAGTGGTTTACATGCTCTGCAAAAAGATGAAGATTCATGATCTCACATTCAGGCACGTGTTAATTATAGACTCATTGACAACAAGATCAAATCTCTTGGAACTTGTTTCTTTCTTTCATTTTTCTCAAAAAACAAAACCAAAAATAAAACCAACAAGACTAATATCTCTCCTCCCCTCTCTTCGCCTCAACTCTTCCCCTCTCCCCTCTCTCCTTTCCTTCTCTTTTTACCTCCCCTGAGAAACAATATTAAAATATGGTAAGAAAATATTGTTAAGTTAATCTTTCTGTGATCAGTGAACTCAAATATGACACTTCATATATAAAAGCAAACACATGTTTTAGGAATGTCAGGGTTTCAAGTATGCATGCTCACAGAGCACCTAAACAAGTTTGCTGGAGAATCAGGCACTCCCTCTTGTGAATGTGCTGTGATACAACCTCCATCTGAACTATTGCTATATTCTTAATCAGAGGCCACCATATTCAATGAAAAATTCAGATAAAAAATGGTAGATTGTGGGAAGGGTAAGGAGTAGCATCTTATATATGTGAATAGCCAAGAAGGTGTAAATTCCTGGTGCAGGCGTGTGCTGTGCAAAGTAATCCTAATGTGAGCATCTGAAATCTCTACAAGCCACACTAATTTTATGATCTTCTTGAATTCTTTGGACCCCGTGGTAAGTGTAACCTTCTGTTGTGAAGTGTATCACATGTATCAATTGGAATTTACAAGACCTTCTCATATCTCTTTGAGATACTGTGGGAAGCAGCTGTTCCTTTCCTCTCTCTTGACTATTGCACACCACAAGACAATTGAACAAAAATATAGGGAAAATATGGCTTTTTGAGAAAAGGAGGGTTTTGTAAGTCCTCCAGGGAAAAATGTCCTTTTGTGAAATGTAATCCATGTGCCTTTTTCTGGGGGCTGGGGAAGAGGCAGGGGAGGTAGGAGCCTCTCAAGCCCAGTACTACATGCTTAGGCCTTCTAATATGCAGTCCACAGTAGTAACTAGCTATCCCTATAGAGTACATTTTTAGTCTTTATATTGTCATGCTAGATAGTATAATCTAGTCTTTAAGTGGCTGAAGTTAAATGTGTTGGTAATGACTTCATATCTTTATTTCTGTTCTTAATGGAGCCAGCAGTTCTAAGTGTAATACCCAATTTAAATATTTTTATGTGATCTCCACGTACAATATGACAACACTGATGATATGCATTAAACAGTTATAGTACATATATGGTAGCAAAATCTATTTGAATCTCAGCTTCCAAATTTTCAAAATTGTCACTGAAACAATTGGTTAAAGTATGAAAGACAGTCTGACATTTATTCCCTGGTATTTTTCATACAATCTTTTTTCAAACATCCTTTTTTTGTTAGCAATTCTTTTCCACAGATAGTTTCTTACTGTGTGTTTCATGCCCTGTAGCAACTCAATGACACTGAAGTTGTACGCATACTATTCAGCAGTAACAGAAGGGAATTCTTCTCAAAAAAAAAAAAAAAACATCAATATTTTTTAAAGAAGCAAAATATTTTACTCCAAAACTGAAAATTCCCTCCCTTCCCTTTCCTGATAACATAAATAAATAGTTTTTTTTTTTTTTAAAAAAAAAAATTATGACAGTGGGAAATATGGAAAACAAGAAAGCAACAAAAGGAAATTCTGTGGTTTGTTATACCTGCATTTCAGATTTCTGAGTGAAAATGCAAAATGCCTAACATATCTGTCTTAACCACTCATAGATGAGCTTATTTCTTTCATTTGCTGTAAAAGTTGTCAAATACAAAAGAACACAAGTTTCTTATTATGTTCATGATTTGATTAGTCCTTGACCTTTTGGAATTCATATATTTCTAATCTTCCTAGAGTATTGTGTTTCTGTCAAATGCTACCTCACAGTGTTACATATTATAAAACTACATTTATGCAGGAAGTAATAGCTACTAAATCGCAGGCCTTCCTACCACTTAGAAACACCATGGATTTGAGGACCTTGAATGTTAAAACTTTTATCTGTGATATTGTTGAGCTAAGCATGCACCAGAAGAACGCCATGTGTCAGATTGCTGAGGTATGTTTATGCAAATTTCAAAAATACAGATATACTTGCCAACTGCAGCCATACAGGTACATAGATGCATCTACAGAATATGGCCAGAGAGAGAGACAGAAATCTCATCAAATTTCTATTTTTAAAAATGTGACTTGGTATTGTATCTTTGGAGACATTCAAATGCTGTTTGTTTGTTTCAGGAAAGGGAAAATCACTATTGATTTCTCATGTTGATTTCAAAGGTTGGAAATAAGTTTTTAGGGACATGATAAAGCAGTTTTTTTTTTTTTTTTTTTTTTTTAATAGAAGGAGTTAGAAAATAAATCTTGGTGTTTTGTTTTGTTTTATTTTGTTTTTAGGTGGAGAAAGGTTATGGGCTTGCATATTGGAAAAAAAAATATCCATATATTCTTGCTTCTCTTTCTCTCTTATCAGAAAAACTGTACACGTTATTGTGCTTTAACATACTGGGTATGATGGGTGTGTTGTAGCTATAGTCTGACAAGTTTGTTCATCATTGTTGGTTTCACAGTTTGTGAGCTCCATTTGTTTTTCTTTCTATCCTTAGATGAAGTTGCTGACATATAGTGGAGCTATTATTTCAAGTCAATAGTATGTGAAGCCATACCAAGCATTATTCATTGCTAAAAACTAATGCTAAGGGATCTTACTTTTGCATGGGCTTAGTTTATTTTAAATCTGCCACTGCTGGTGCAGGCTGGCTCAGAGAAAATAATAATAATAATAATAATAATAATAATAATAATAATAATAATAAAGTATCTAAGCCGCTTTAAAAAATGCTAACAGTGTCCTGGATAATGTTTACTCACTATGGTTTGTTCCACTGTGGGCAGGCATCTTCATGGGGTTGTCATGGGCTAATCCTAACTTGGGGAGCATAGTCTAAGGAGATCTCACTTCCAACCTTGAATTTTATTTATTATTTTATATTATAGGCCTCACAAATACTCAGCAGTATGAAAAGAATGTTTTCTCATACTTGAGACAAGGATGTGCTCTAACTGTGGAAATGTTTGTTATAGCTTGAAAATATGGAGTCTTATGATTGTTGTGAAAAATTTTGGAACATAAGCTACTCAAAATCCTATCAGATTTAAAAGCAGTGGGTATGTTTGTTCATTTTATTTTTCTTGCAATATTTCAGTCTACCATATGTCCAACAATAAGAAAAGGTGATTGGTTATCTCTATGAATTTATAAATCCCAAACGTAGGCAAAGCTGAAAAAGGAGGAGGAAATGGAGGTGATAAAATTTAAATTATCTCAAGAAGAATGTGTTCATATTTTGTTGATTATAGATAAC
This sequence comes from Oxyura jamaicensis, assembly GCF_011077185.1. Lineage (NCBI taxonomy): Eukaryota > Metazoa > Chordata > Aves > Anseriformes > Anatidae > Oxyura > Oxyura jamaicensis. The sequence continues at coordinate 100,948,173 of NC_048893.1, read as the reverse complement.
ATACTGCCTGACAAAAATAATAATAAAAAAATAATAATAAAAAAGAATATGTAACAGTTTCTGCAGTTATTTAAATTTAATTTAAATTCAGGTATTACCTTCTCTGCCCTCAGAACAGTTGCATTTCCTAAAATGCAATATCTCTTATGAATATTTGTGGGTATAGCTCTAAAGATAAAGGAATTGAATCTTAAATAAAATGTATTATAAGGATATTTTGAGTGTTTACATGTGTGTAAATGTTTTTAAATTAGGGATTAATATGGAAAGTCTCTCTGAGTTCTCAAGAATAGTTTCCATACATTCATGTTTGCTGTAGCAAACATGGCATGGACCAATCATAAAATGGACAACTCAAGGCAGAGGCACAGCAATTTCTAATTACTTTCAGACATTGGGTAATCCATGCTACTGTGAATACTAAGTTGCCATCTTTCCAATTCTTTCAAGATAGAAGGCAAATGATTACCACTATTCAAAAGCTTCCCTGTAGGACAGAAAATCTTCCAGGCATGCTGCTATCCATTTGTTTATTTGAGCAAACTCTACTTAAAATGGATAGGTAACGTATGCAAGAGAATCTGTTCACAGAGTTTCTCAGTGACCTCATGTTATTAATCAAGAAGGCATAGTGATTTCAAATGCATGTTTCCTTGCTTGCAGCATTTTTGCCTTTTACTGTTAGTACTGGTACTGTGAGTGACAGTTGTGGGTTGCTTTATTATTATTATTATTATTATTATTATTATTATTTCTCCAGATGAGCATCTCTTTCAGAGGTGGAGTGCTATAGTGCTATAGCACTATAAAAAGTGTAAAAAATCAAATGTATCAAAAGACTATTGAGTGCTATCTTAGAAGAATTTAGTTCAGTCTAAGAGGGATAATGGACTGAAGAGATTTTAACACAAGTTATTTTTCTTGTAATCCTTTCCCTTCTCTTCATATCAATTCCGTAGCATTTTTGAAGTTCTTATTATTTTATTTTTATGCCAAAGTTTGTTCTTCCAGGACATAGTAGGGGACAGTTGGGCCAAATCCAGTGTTTCTATTAATTTTAGTTGGTTTGGGGTCAGTTTGTTGTTAGTGCATCCACTAGCATCCATGAGTGTATATAAAACCTTAAAGGTGGAAACTTGGCATGTTTGTAATTTACTAGTGTATCAACTTTGAGAGTGGTTATGCATATGTACACATTTCTGAAGATGTCAAAATGTACTGATGCTCCACCAATAACTGTTGGCTGCACAAGGCTTAATATCCAGTAACTAATGGGTTTCTGTAAACTGCCACGTCTGAATGAGTAGATGTTAATTCAAATCTGGTTTTGATTTCATCTATGTTTTAGCTAGAAAAAAAGACTGAGTTGGAATAATAAGCCTGGAACAAATGGCACACAACAAATGAGAGAGGAGCCAAAACCGTTCATGGAAGATAAAAGATACATGCAGTGCATGTATGTATATGTATATATTTAAACTAAGTTCCCCATATGGAGAGCTTAATATGACTATGTTATTTCTTATTTAAATGAATTCAGAGTCTCAACTATAAAAAAGAAAAAATAAAAAAGGAAAAAATATATTGCCATGTTGAGAAATTTTCCTTTATTTTCACACAAACATACATACTAGTTTAATTTAAGTGTAGTTGAATCCCCATGCTTAGGAATAGTATATGGCTGAATTTGGGAGCCACACATGCACTACTGCATGACACTTCATGAGCACAGGGTTGCAAAGTGGTTTTGAGATTATGGTCCATAGAATCATTTATGATGTATACCCTTCACTTTCAACTTTCACTGTTACTTTTGGAAATGACTTACATATTAAAAATTAATGGACTATTAAGTGGCTTTCTTATCTTCTGAGAATTCCAAACAAGTATTTATTTAATTATAAATGCAAATGGATGAAATGTCAGATGTAAGACTACACATTAAGCACATATGATTCACATCAGTCTTCCAACAAAATAAGAATCATGGAACTGATATTTAAATCTGCTGTAGAAAACTGAGCACATAGATGAAACTATCTTTTAATTTTCAAAGATATTTTTAGTGCCCCAACATGCTGGAAAAAAAAAAGGTAAAATTTTGGTTTAACGCATAACTTAAGATGCAAGTGTTTTTTGTTTGTTTGTTTTAATTATGCCAATAACTCATAAAAATAGAAACAGATCCCTCCAGGAGCCAAGAGAATATGTAATGCTGAGATTCATATTTTGTGAAACCTGCATTAAAATTGCTCAAATTAATAAAAAGAGCCCAAAATATGTGTTTAGGAAAAATAAAAAAGAAGCTTATTAAAAAAAAAAAATGAAGTTTTTATTTCTCCAGTATAGATTAAATGTTTAATCTGTTACAAGTCAGAATATTCCAATTTTATTGAAGCTACTTGAAAATTTTCATGGTATATGCAGTAGATATGGATATGCTCCCCAAAATTTATGATTTAACAAAATCATTAGTAGCATGTATTATTGGTTACTACGTACTTAAAAGGCTAATTGTTCCGAGCTGGAAAAGGTTTTTGAGGAGGCTTGGTCACTGGTGATTCTCTGAGTAAATATCAGTGATGCAATCAAAATATGTATTTATAGTTTTGGTCACAGAACTAAGTGCCTAATTCCCTTTGTAATTGAATGAGGCTGTGATATTAAAAACCTGTTTTATTAACATGTAGTTAAAACAGAAATTCACTCAACTTTATAGACAAATATTTAATAGTTTAACTTGAAAACTGGCAACAGAAAATTATGAACAATTCTATTGCTTTATGTTACTATGCCTATCTTATCTAAAATAAACATTTCTTTTGAGCACAATTACGGAAAAAGATATATATAAAAACTCCATCTATATGTGAAGCTTACTTATGTTTTTTGGGGGGCATTTTCTTTTGCAGATGAACTAATAATATTCTTGTATATCTTCAGTAATCCTACATCAATAGTCCATGGAGAGATGAATAACATTGCTGCCTGTATTTGATTCTCACTAATTTTTGAAGGCTTATCAGTGTAGTACAGCATCATATAACTTCAAAACTCAACATATTTTCTTTTCATTTTTTAAACTGAGATTTTATCTTTACCTCAGTTCAACCTAGTGTTCCCAGTAGAAAAGTGTACTACAGATTTTAATTTATTAAATTTACTGACTTCTATCAATTATTCAGTTGTTCCATACCCAGTAAAATATGGCATCAGCATAGAACAGTTCACAGGATGAGACCTTAAAATACCTGTACTCAACCAATATTTCTGTTTGGAGCTCTGCTTTTATCCTAAAATTAGCCTTCTAGGTAAGATGTGAGTGCTGTCTATATACATATGTTTTCATCTTTGCCTATGTAATTTTGGGTTTACTTCTCTTCAAGTTTTATTTGAACCTTTTACCTTTTTGAGTGAAGTTAAGCACTTAAATCCTTTTCAGGCATACATGAGTATGCCTGAACATCTCAGCAATTGCAGCTGCTGTTGACTGTGGTTAAAAGTGTTTTTTTCAGTCTGAAAATCAGCTCACTTTTATTTGGGTGGCTAAATATATATATAATTGCCTAAATTTTGGCTAAATTTATTTATTTGGCTAAATATATATATAATTGCCTAATTTTAGATAGTTGGGTTTTCAGATATCGATTTCTGTCTGGGAGCAGCAGTTTCTTTAGGATTTGTGTAAATGCTCAACTTCTGAAATTTTCACATACTTTATGCATGTGACAATAATGACTCTTCATCCTTGAGACCAAAACTGTGCATATTGTTCCATTCGGAACCAACAAACATTCATAAACAACATTCATGAACAAATCTTCCATCCTGACTACAGGAGCTGTTCATGACACCACCAACTTCTCAGGACAGAGTTTCCATAATTTGGGTAAATTATATAGCACCAAATCTTGCAGTAAGTAATAGCAATAACATCATATGCTTAACATCAGGATTCATTGCCTTGGTTCAACAACTTTTTTAATATTGAGGTCTGAATAAAGATATACTTGTCTTAATTCTGTGTTTATTTCCACAGTAGGACAAAATCTTAGGAAGGCTGTATGTTAGTATTTTACTTGGAACTGGGGAAATGTTATGGAAGTTAGTCTTCTGATAGTCACCACATGACATGCCCTGGTTCATAACATGTAGCGGCTGCAGGGCCGCCTGCTCCAACAGGTACCAGATGAGTTATTTTTGGTGCTAATTGGCATTGTGCTTGTTCTTGGAGACACTAAGCAGACTCCTGGAATGCTTTGGAGGATTTTCTTCCTCTTGGGATGCTGCTGCAAAGCACACCACCTGCACCCAGAGGTGCAAAGTCCTTCTTGCTAGTCCTTCTTTCTAGGAGATAGTGCTCTACTCATATGTGCTGTGCACTTTAGCTTGGCAACTGGTGAACACTTCACCTCTGGTCCAGGCTTAGTATCCTGGGACCAGAGCACCATGCAGCAAAATTGAACCTTGGGCTTTCCCTCTTAATGCCACGGGAATCAATAGTGTAAATACACCCTAAGTGGATTTCTTTCGGATGAAACTAGACAAAAAATACTTGTTGCAGGAGCACAGGTGATCTTTAACCACCGATGATCATTGTGTCCACAGGACCATACTAGAGCTACTATAGGTTTAATAAAAAATAAAAATATACTTTATATGAAAATGGGAACTTTAACACAGGTGATACTGATCTGCAGGTCAACTCCTACTGATGTCCACCATATACTGATACTGATGTAGCCTAAGTACTGCTTTAATGATGAGGAATTGAGGCACATGGTCATATTAGGGCTAAAGGTCAATTTTTCACAGGTCTCTGTTCCCCTAGCGCCTAAAAATGTAAATAATTTTGATTTTTTAGTACTAAGTGTTTTGATCAAATCTACATGGGACTTCGTTGCAGATGCATCTTCTTTTTCCTAAAACTGCAGTAACATAAATCAGAACTGGGCTCCCCTGACCCCTGCAAACATGGATTCAACTCAGATTCGTCACCACAAATAATCCCTTTGGATCTAGGGCCTATACCTTATGGGTACATCAAGAGCTCATGACGTCCCACAGCTTTAAGGTCTGTCATCTTTGGTAACTAAGTTATTTTTGTAGCCCTGAGAAGAGATGGTTTATGGAGTCCAGGGTGCTATCTTGTACTGTAGAAGTGGCCAGTGCACATATTGAAGTGCTCTTCCCACTATCTTTATTGAGCAACAGACTGCACAAGGTGTTCACGTGACGAATGTTTCTTTGCTAACCTCCTGGCTGAAGGTAAGTTCACAGGCTCTTGCAGACCTGTTGTTGGAGCTGTGCAACGGGAGCGGGTGCTGTTTCATCTTTCCTCCCAGGAGAGAAACATGCTCCATATTAAATGCATCAAATTGCTAAATTCTGCAGCAAATCTTTCTGTTTTTATTCCTATGGTGGTGTTATTCCACCCTTGTATTCGATCCTAATTAAAAAAATATTGATTTTCTGTGATCATAAAAACAAGGAAAAGGTAAACATTTTGCTTTGCAGTGAATTAGACTCCAATGCCTAATCTAAGAAATGTTAAAAACAGAATTTTGAGGGCCAGTTTCCTCCTAGAGGTTTTCATCTCAGTCATTCTCATTTAATTTTAAACAAACTGAGGAATTATGCATTGTTGATGTTTTGTGAATCAGTGCTTAACTCGTATTCAGTTTAGTAACCTGCCACTATTCTTTTCTCCAAGTTTGACACATTTTTTATTTTTTTTTAAACTATGAAAAAGTTTCTGTTTTCTGTGGTTCACACCCCCTGTGGTGGTTTAAGACCAGCAGGCAGCCCAGTGCCTCATAGGCAACCACTCACTCTCCCCAGGTGGGATGGAGGAGAGAATCAGAGGGGTAGAAGTATGAGAACTCGTGGTTGAGACAAAGATCGTTCACTAGGTAGAGCAAAAGCTGCGTGTGCTAGCAAAGTGGAAGAAGAAATTCATTTGCTATTTCCAGCTGACAGGCAAGTGCTCAGCCAGTTCCAGGAAAGCAGAGCACAGGATACAGAATGGTTCCTTGGGAAGACAAATGCCATCACTCCAAATGTAACCCCCCTTCTTCCTTCTTCTCCCCAGCTTTTATTGCTGAGCACAACATCTGTGACATGGGACATCCCTTTGGGCAGCCCGGGCCAGCTGTCCTGGCTGTGCCTCCTCCCAAATCCTGGTGCCCCTCAGCCTCCTCACTGGCAGGGCAGCACCAGGAGCTGGAACGTCCTGGGCTCTATGTGAGTGCTGCTCTGACCCAGCTGAAACATCGGCAGGTTTCGATGGAGAGGAGAGGAGAAAACAGCAACAGAGAAGTTCACTAGATACCTATTTTGCTTTCTGGAAGGCTACCTGATCTATTCACAATGCTTTTTTTGCTACTTAGAAAAATATCTGCTCACTAGTTTACAGTGAGCATGTTAGACACTGCTTAGCCCAGGGAAAGCACATGGGCAAATCTTCAGGGAACATCAGGATGGTAGAACATGACTCTAGACTGAAAGAACTGAAAAGGCAAGCAAATATAAAGTGTATGATATATAATTGATGAAGAAGAAGAAAACTCTAAATGCAGTAGTTTCATTCAGTCATAATAAAGTAGTCAAGGGTATACAGACTTTGGGATTAAAGACACAGGCTCTCTATTTGGTAGACCAATATTTATTCATAACACTAAGGCAGCAAGCTTAAGTTTGTATTTCTTGCCTGAAATTAAGAAATTGAGTTAAATCGTTATTTATTTATTTATTTATTTATTTATTTTAAAGACAGGTATCTCAGGTATCTTTCTTCACATTTATGATAGAAGTAAGCTTCTAAAAGATTAGGAACATCAGTTCAAATTTTAAATAATTACAGAAATCACTTTGAAAATCATTATGCAGCATCTCCAGATGGCTCTAGATGCCTGTGTTTCACCTACTGAATCCCACCTTCTGTTTTTAGCTCTTGCTAGTGTAGAGAGTCTTGAGGAGTTTTTTTGTTTGTTTTTCTTTCATTTCACCTGTGCATAAGAAGTGCTTAATGATGGTCTTACAGCCTGGCAGTGCACCTCTGCAGGATCCCTAGGTTTCTGTAGTTCTGCTTGGTGGGAAGAAGGGAAGCAGGTATACACCAACAGAACTGTAAAAGAGAATGATCAGTTTTTGCATTTCTTTCTCTTGTATGATCTGTTGAAGTCTGGAAGGTTGTTGGAAGGCTGGGATGTGACCATCAGTGGCATACAGCCGGAAACAACCTCCTTTTTCTATGTTCATTACATGGAGATCATTGTGTCTAAGATTAAACTATTTCTTCAGACCTATTTCTGCTCTAGGTAAAAGTTTACAGACTTTACTTTCTGATGAAAAAAAAAAAACAACACTTAACTTTTTAAGTCCCAAAAGCAATAGTATCTGAGGCTGTTTTGTGATACAAATTTCTAATGAATTTTAAGTTGCTGGAAGTAGCATACTGTTTCTCAGTAACTTGCATTTTTTTGTGATGAATTTGGGATTGAGTGACACAATTTAGTGAAGGATGATGATGTTTTGAAGTTGGAAAAGAAGTATACAATGTCTATGTGTCTCAGCACTGCATGGGTTTGGACTAGAGTTTCTTACTATTTCTTTTCTAGTTTACCTCATCTTATTTCTGGTATATTGCAGAGCTAACTTGAAACCTATACCTGTGCCCATGATATGGTAAAATCATTAGTTAATGGAAGTGCTAAACATGTTTCTCTATCAAACTGATTACCAAAACAATTTTTCCTAATCAGATTTTAACTTCATTTGCTATATTTGTTTCTTGTCTGGGGAAAATTTATGTAAATACAAAAACAAAACCTGCATTATTGCATTACATATATTATTAGTATTTATTTATATTTGGGATATAAATATCTTAAAATGTTCTTTCTATCTAAAATTTTTAACTTCATATTTTTAACCATCAACCAAACAAGTCCTTCAGTTCTGCAAAAGCAGAAAATTGGACAATGTGAAGTCAGTTAATTCAACTTGAGTATTACTGCAGAGAATAAGTACAGTTGTGGCCACAATTAATTTGTTTATAACTGTTGCAGGGCAATAACACGGTAGCTGAGGCTGGAATTTCCAAGTTAGGAATCACAGTTCTGTAGGACTTCTGAAGGCCAATGGGATCCTGGAGTTCATTAAAAGGAGCGTGGCCAGCAGGTCAAGGGAGGTGATCCTCCCCCCCTACTCTGCCCTGGTCAGGCCTCACCTGCTTCCAGATCTGGGCTCCCCGGTACAAAAAGGACAGGGATCTCCTGGAAAGAGTCCAGCGGACTGAAAGGGGATCTTATCAATATCTACAGATATCTTAAGTGTGGGAATCTGTTTTCAGTGGTTTTCAGGGGTAGGACAACGGGCAATGACCGCAACATGGATCACAGGAAGTTCTGCACCAACATGTGAACAGCATGTTCTTCATGGTGAGGGCGATAGAGCATGGGAACAGGCTGCCCAGAGAGGCTGTGGAGTCTCCTCTGGAGATATTCAAGGCCTGTCTGAATGCCTAGCTCAGCAATGTGCTCTAGGGAACCTGCTTTGGCAGGGTGGTTGGACCCCATGATCTCTTGAGGTTCCTTCCAACCACTACAATTCTATGATTCTGTGAAGAAGAAAGTTTTGATGTCTTTTGTAGAAAGCAGCAACAGTGAGACGTGATATAGGTGCTGCGACAAAGTATGCAAATGCTTACTAACTTTGAGATAAAGATTTTTGTTATTATGGGGAGCAAAATCTTTTTCCAAGTTTCATTCAGCTAACTAACACAATGATTAACTGGGCACATATCAAATGGCATAGCTTTTTGATGACATTTTCTTCCAACAGTGATAAAATAGGAAAAAATGGTACGCCTAGAAGTGGATATTAATATAACTGTGGAAAGATTCTATCACTTTTTTTTTTTTTTTTTTTTTTTTACTGTGAAGTTTCTTACTATCTGTGCCATACACCCAAAGTAGTTGCTTTGAGTCTTTATATTGCTGTAGATAAAATACAAGCAAATATCACTTTGTTTTACTTCATATTATAGTTGTTTACTAAAGCAATACATTATTTTTAAGCCAAGGGTACTTTCTATTTTGACAGCTCTGAAGACATGTAAAAAATAGAAATGTTAGAGCATTCTTTCAGACAGGTCTGGTCATTAATCTGTTTTTCCTTTCATTTCTGTCACTATGTATTTGTATTAAAATAGATGCACTTAGATTATCAGGAGAATAAGAAAATGCACGCAAGATATACTTTCATTTTGTATCAGTTTAAAGGTTAGAGGAAAATGTGTCCCCTGTGTTTCAACATGTTCTTTGTCTTTTAAGGATGCCTGCTGAGGCTTGAGGTTTTGTGGATCTTCTCTCAGTTTATAGAAAATATTTCATAGCACAAATGACTGTTGCCTGGAAATGTCATTTGCTTTCTATTCTTCCCCTGGAGGTAAGAACTCACCTCTCTTGAGGAAAAGACTGGTCAGTAGGCCTGGCCAATCTGTAAAATACTCATAATCTGTCTCTCCTTATGGCCCAAGATATCCTGGATATTACTCTATATTGTGGCACTTTTTTAGGGAGGGTGGGCAGTGATTTTTTCAGTGCTGAACACAGTGTGGGAGGTAGAGCAGTGCCTTACAAGGCTGGGGACATGGCTTTGAGCCTACTGAGAAAGGAGAGAACACGAACCTGTCTCACTTACCTTCTGCTGTAGCCTCTAATGATGCATATGAAGGCAATGAAGGGCTAAGTATTGTGACTTTCTGGACACCTAACTTAATTACTTTGCTCTGCAGTCTAAAAAAGTGGCTAGAATGGGTTACCAAATACAGTTCAATTGCCAAAGAAACAAATAACCCATATACATCTATGGATATATTGCATCTATGTACACATGGGCATGGAAATTGACTTGTAAATCTTCTCTTAATCTCAGCAACCAATTAAATGTGGCCTGATCTTTAGGCAGGCTTAAAACAGAAATTTACATCTATGTTCTTTAAGTAGGCTTTTCAGGAGTTTTATTCAATTAACTGAATGCAAAAAGTTGTATAAATTTTAGAATCTGTTGTATGCTAAGTCACCCACAACCTTGCCTGTCTTTGCTTGCTTTTTTCTTATTCACTTTTGGGGATGACACATAGGAAATGCTTTGAAAATTCTGCTCACTTAGACTGTGTTCTTTTACTTTCCAGGGAAGAGCAAAGTGACTGTTTCTTGTGTGTGTACGTGCACTTTCTTTGAAAAATGTAATGAAAAATGTAAATCTATCAGGAAAAAAAATCATCTACAATTTCCAGGGATGCAAAAGTTTTCTTTTACCAAAAATAAGGTAGGAATTTTTTGCATTTCAGCCCCTTTCAATACCACTGAAATGGTGGTGCACTGGTAGATTTAAAAAGTTGTTTTCAGCAACTCAGCAATTTGGTGTTTAGCTTAATTAGGTCAAAGCGTGTAAATGTTAGACTCTGTGAATCAAAGGTGGGTAAAATTTATTTGCCTGCATTCAGCCTCAACTAAGAATGACATGAACCATTCCTAACTTGTTTACACCAAATAACATGATGAAGCTGATGATGATCCAGAACAGATTTAAAAATACTTTTTTTTTTCTTTTTTAACGAACTAAATTTTACTTTATTTGAAAGTTATTTCAAATATGTATGTATTAAGCATTGAGTAGAAAAGTAAGCTCCCCAGTTCTAGATAACAGTCTAAAGCTGCACTCAGAAATTTGGTCAGTTTAGAAGCATTAATGATTAAAATTAACTGTCTGAGATGGTCAGCTCAGCATTGCTCTTATCTATAGTTTTATTAGAAAGACTTAAAAATGACAGCGTAGTCATTTTTTTTTAATCTGCATATATTCAGACATAATTTGCAAGGATATCCATGGCATTAATAATGCAAATCTTAATTACTTGTTAGAAAATTGATGTTACCCCTCCAAGCTACATTATTGCACAGTCTTTCTCCAGAGTAAGATTATTTGGATAACAGTCTCCTGAGGATCTCAGGTTTTGTGTTGTGTCAATTTTTTGCAGCTCCGTGGCATACAAACTCTTTTTTTTTTTTTTTTTTTTTTTTTTTACACAGTAAGGGTGAATAATAAACTTGACTGGCTTATTAGTAATCCTGTTTAGACACCTGTACAAATCTAATTGTTTGGAAGAGTGATTGGGCTTATGTGTATTAATAAGCCTGAAAATACATTTCTTAACTATTATACATTGGCAAACATTTCAGTCTCCCTCTCCTTTTTCTCATTAAAAATATAAGAAACTTGCCCATGTATAAATTAACTGAGCATAAGAATCATGAAAACTTTGCTGGTAAGTTTAGAATTTTTTACTCTGATCTTTCTTTTGGCATTCTCAATTCAAAGTAAAAGTCTATGAGAAGTGTTAGAAATTAGAAATATTGAATAGTGTAGCCAGCAGGACCAGGGAGGTGATCGTCCCCCTGTACTCAGCTCTGGTGAGGCTGCACCTTGAGTACTGTGTTCAGCTGTGGGTCCCTCAGTACAGGAAGGACATTGACGTCCTGGAGCGTGTCCAGAGAAGGGCTACGAAGCTGGTGAAAGGCCTGGAACACAAGTCTTGTGAGGTGCAGCTGAGGGAACTAGGGTTGTTTAGTCTGGAGAAGAGGAAGCTCAGGGGAGACCTCATTGCTTTCTACAACTACCTGAAAGGAAGTTGTGGGGAGCTTGGGGTCAATCTCTTCTCACAGATATCCAGCAGTAGGACTATAGACAATGGCTTCAAGTTGCACCAGTGGAGGTTCACGTTGGAAATTAGGATAAAATTTATTCTCAGAAATAGGCATTGGAAGAGGTTGCACCGGGAGGTGGTGGAGTCACTGTCCCTGAGGGTATTTAAGGACAGGTCGAATGTGGTACTTAGGGACATGGTTTAGTTTAGTAGTTGATATTGGTGGTAGGGTTATGGTTGGACCAGATGATCTTGGAGATTTTTTACAGACTTCTATGATACTATGAAATAAACTGTGTTCTGTCAGTATCAATGTCTATTGAAGAGCTTTTAAGTGTCTAGCACTTGGATCTTGGAGATTCTGTTGTTAAAAATTACTTCACAGTGGAAGTGGAAGCACAGATAAGGCTTCCTGAAAATAAATTTTACATTTTTGAATCACTGGGCTTGTCAATCTTCAGTCATTTTGTTTTTAAAGGCTGATATATTCTCTAACTTTCATTGTTGCTAAATGAATTTTATACTTTAACGTGATATTAGATGTATGAAGCCAACAGGAATATTTCTGTTTGGAATATCAACACAATCAATGCCCATTAGGAGAAAGTCAGGTTTCACCAAGTTCTTAGTTGCCAAAGTGATATTTAGTGATAGCATGGGTATACAGTTATATATATATTTCCCTGCAGAGTAGAAACAGACCTCCTTGGGTTGTGAATGCATGTTAGCTTGTTGAAAAAATCCTGATTAACTTTGAAAAATGCTTTCTGTCAGGAAATACCCAATAGTATCCCCAAAGCCTGGAATGAAAACAAACCTTCTTTGGCTGAATTTCCTGCGGAACAGACAGTCCATGTTTCTGCTAGCTCCATGGAAGTACTCTTGAGCAGTTGATTACCCTGTTCATGATCACTTTATATTCATTCAAGTCTTTTCTGTTTGCAAAAAGGCAAAAACAGCTTACCATTTATCTAATTTGTGATTCAAAATGATATGTCAAAAATCGCTATAAATAAAAACTTTGTAGTAATATTCCTACATACAAATTATTCACGATTTTCAGATTTACATTTTAGAATATCATGAATTTCTGATGGAATGTTAGGGTATTCATTATGTCCTGATTGTAAATAATTCTAGGAATGTAGGTTTTTCCATGGAAACAGATTTTTTTTTTAAAGTTCATTTTCTTTTAATATCTACAGATTCGTATAATGTTAATTTCCATGTGAATACTCTCACCAAGTACATTTTCTGATAATCATTACTCAGTCTGTATTTTACAACTGCATCCAAAGAAACACACAGATGTTACCAGTTTGTTAGCTCAAATAGAAGCCAGAAGAAGAATATAGTAATTTGCTTAACTTTTAGAAGGAATATGCAGCATGTTTTTCAACAATCTATATATCTTATTTATCTTTTATATGTGCAGAGGAACTGTAGCTAGCTTTATCTAAATTTATCATGCCTTGAATGTTCTTGATGTATTTATCCTCAACAACTCTTCCAAGTTGTTGGTACATGTAATGCTTTAACCTGCTGAGATGGGGAGATGGAATGATTGGCCTAGGGTTGTATGGGAAGTCAGAGCCAGGGGAAGGATACCCACTCCAGTCTTCCAGCTGCCATCCCTACCAGAGGGACTACTCTCAGAATTAATAAAACAGGATCTTGCTAGGAGAAAGCAAGAATGTCAGTAGCAAAGATGGTTTTTCCTGTTCGTGAAAATTTTGGAACTCAAAGACAAAATCTCTAGTAGCAAAAACAAGTAAGAGGTGATGAACTTTAGATGATGAAATGAGATTTCGCTAATAATTAAGGCTCAGGGGAAAGCTCTCTATGCTGGCCTTCAAATTAGACTTAATTGGAAACACAATCAGTACAATACTGAGCTGGGTCAAAAATCTTATACAAATGTGGGGAAAGAAAGAAGTAATAACATTAATAAAAGGAAAGCAAGTAGAAAAAAATACTTTGTATTTGATAAATTCCATTTTAAAAAAAAGCTATAAATATCTACACTTTGTTTATGGTGTGGTAGAAACTTTTCTCCAGTTTGTCTGTCTCTCATCTTTAAAAGCGCCAGACATATTATATCATTGCACTGAGGTAATATGAGATAATCATGATTCTCCTACTAGTGATTTAATGAAACTTTCACTGGCAAAATGTCAAATCTCCATTTAACACGAACTACTGGAATATGTAAAGCTAAGAAATTTAGAACTACAAAGAATTCTTATTAAAAGGATATTGATTTAACCTAATTCAGTTTAATTCCTTTGTAATATTTTAAAACTTAAAAATGAAGAGTTTAGAAGAGTGCAATGTATTGCTCAGCAGTAAAAATACCAATTTTTTAAGGTATACCTGCTAATGTCACTCACTAATCACGACCTTAAGTTTCTACTTCACTGTGCTGTGTTTATGAGGCTTTTATTTTTTCTTTTAATGCCATATATTTTCAGAGAGCAAGAGTATATTATGACAGTCTTTATTTTTATCAAGGCAATAAAAGAAAATTATGTGATAAAAAGCTGCTTAGTGCTGTTACAGTCAGGGAACTAATAGTGAGAGAAATTATGTGACTGGATGACTAAACTGTTCTAAATAAAATTATCCACCGATTTCTCTGCAGTCGGTGTAGGTCCTGAATTTGGACCTACACAAATGTGGTTTCTTTCAATGTCTTCAGCTGAGTTTTTCTGAGATTTAGTGAGATAAGTTCTCAGAACTTTGCTTCAACTCATATATGGAAACTTATATTAATTATATTCTTATATTCTCATATATTACCTTACAAAGATTAGCAATTAATAAATTAATAAATATGCAGACTAATTTTATGGTATGCTAAATTTCTTTAACATCTGATTGATGAGAAATGAAAAAAACCATGAGATGTATGTTTTGTTCACATATCTTTGTTGTGTTTGTTTTATTAATTATGGAAATGCACATTTAGATTAACAGATTAGGTAACATGGAGTGGGAAAAAGGATCCTAACAGAGCACTGGGAAATAATTTATCTCTTGGAATATCTTCTCTGTTTTTTTGATCAGCTCTATAACACTGAAATTTAAAGATTTGTTTATTTATTTATTTATTTATTTATTTTTGATTTGCTGCATTAGAAAATGAGCAGGTGGGATTAGTTTGAAAGACTTGATGGTAAACTGTATAGTATACAACTGCAGAGTTGCAATAGTTTTAGAACACAGAAGTATATTAAACCTTAAATCTTGGGTATATTAGGTATATAAGTATACCATGAGATTTTGTTATTCACTGGCCATTTATGGAAATTTGCACCCCTCTCTGTTAGAAGGCTTTGGAAAATGTTGACTATCAAGTGTGAAAATATGATATGAAAAGTGGTCTTACAGGATTGTTAAGTACTTCAGTAGAACTCATTCTTTTTCATTTCTGTTTGAGCAGAGCCTCAAACATGGCTCTGCTGAGGATGCCAGCTGTGTGGCAAAGCTGTTTATCTCAGCCCCTGCTTCTGTTCCCCACTGCAAATCAGCAGATCCTCCTTTTCCTCCCCTGCAGGAACTGCAAAGTGAATAGCCAGGCTCTCCCAAACATGGTACCCAAATAAACTCGGCAACCTGCAGCACTGAACTAGATTCAAAAATGTGCTTAAGAATATTCTATGGAGATTTTTGGCTGTGTGGAGAGATCTCTGTAACAGATGTGTCAGGGCCTCAGCAGCTCAGAACTGCCATTTGTGGTTTGACATGGTGTATTTTCAGCAGAGATTCTCTTGAGGGAGGACTTTAGTTTTAAAGAATTGCCTTTAGATCATCTGGAAGAAAATGGCATATTTCTTCTTCTTCCTTTTTTTTTTTTTTTTTTTTTTTTTTTCCTTCTTCTCTTTCAAGAAAGTACATTTCATCCAAACACTGTAATTCAGCTTTTACATAGATGAATTTCATTCTCTGGCGAAGACCTTAAGGCAGAGAATTACCTATAGATATCACTTTGAGGTCAAAGTCCTGGAACTATGGTTACCTTTTCCGTAATAAGTGAAAATATATAATGTCTCATTGGGCATTCTGGTAGCCTGAGGAGGTATAGATGAATTAATTGCTCAGTAGCAATATGCACAGAGCTTTGCTTCTTGAACTGTGCCTTTGGTATTCATATGCACCTACATTCCCTATTTGGGAGAACTGGGAAGACCCAGATTTTTTTTTTTTTTTTTTTTTTTTTTTTTAATGCATGCCCAGAAGTCATGCTAGTGATAGCTTTTTCATGTCACATAGATCAATAGCTACTTAGTTCAATAGCTATCCTCACAATATAGCTCAGAAATCAAGCTTTTTATTTTATTTAGATGTCAGTAATGTAGCAAACAAAGTAGCAGTTCCTACATTTGGATTAGCATGGCCTTTTAAAGGAAAGTTGAGTAGGTTATTCCCAAATTGGTGAAAGATGCATGAAATTTTGTGTGATAGTTCCTTTAGAGCCACTTCTCCTTTGTAAACTAATCTCTGCTATACCAGTAAAATCTTTTGGGGAACTACTGTTTGAAACAATAATTTGAAATCAGAGACAAGAAAAAATATAAAACGATATCACATCTTCCACAACCTCTGCAGAGCTAAAACTGCATCACTGTATTCATTCTGCCAGTAGCACTGGAAGATCACATCATTTATACATAAAGGTTTGTCTGTGTGTGTGCAAGTTTGTAGATAAAAATGCATTAAAAATAGACTAAGTCAAAAAAATATTACAGTCTTTTATTCATAGTTGTATCCATAAAAATGTATTACAACTTAAACCTGGGAAGACTCCAGACTTCCAAACAATCTCCAAACTTGATCTTATCGCATCAGGCTAAACAGTAAACATCAAAACAATTAAAATGTTGTCTGCAAGTAAAATGTACTGTGGCCAATTAAAATTTCTTTATATAACCTCCACTTGGAATTGGTTAGCTCTGTCTAATAAATTAAGATTCCTGTGGTTAGTTTGTTACATTTTCTTCTCCATGGACTTAAAATATGAATAGTTCAGCAATTTCAATTAGATTTGTATCTGCTTCTTGCAAAGCTGAATATGGCCAGAGCCTGTCTTGCCATTTATTTTTACTTCATCTTACAGTAAACAACTGTGTTCAAAATTGAAAGTGATTGTACTTCATTTTATCTTTGCTATAGGGGAGGAATGAGGAAGTGATAGAAATCTGAGAGCTATTGTAATAGAAGGTTTCCAGCTTTGAGGTTTCTAGAAATGAAGCTCCTAGAGCAAGTCTGACGAAGGGTTCCTAAAATCAACTAAAATCACAGAATCACAGAATGTTAGGGATTGGAAAAGACATTGAAAGATCATCTAGTCCAATTCCCCTGTTGGAGCAGGAACACCTAGATCATGTCACACAGGAATGCATCCGGGCGGGTTTTGAAAGTCCAGAGAAGGAGGCTCCACGACCGTCCAGGCAGTCTGTTCCAGTGCTTTGTCACCCTCACCATAAAAAAGTTTTGTCTCCTATTTAAGCAGAACCTCCTGCATTCCAGCTTGCATCCATTGTCCCTTGTCCTGTCATTGGATGCCACCAAGAAGAACCTGTATCCGTTCTCCTGATACTCACTTTACATTTTTATAAACACTGATAAGGTCACCCCTCTTCTCCAAGCTAGAGACCCAGCTCCCTAAGCCTTTCCTCGTAACGGAGAGGCTCCACTGCTTTAATCATCCTTCAGACTCTGCGCTGGACTCTCTCAACCAGTTCCCTGTCCTTCTTGAACTGAGGGGCCCAGAACTGAAAAAAAACTGATTAAGGGACTATAGCATCTCTCATATAAGGAGAGACTGAGGGAGTTGGGCCTGTTCAGCCTCAAGAAGAGAAGGCTCAGGGGCGATCTGATCAATGTGCGTGATGAGTATCTGAAGGGAAGGTGTCAAGAGGATGGGCTCTCCTCAGTGGTGCCCAGTGACAGGACAAGAGACAATGGGCACAAAATGCAACAGAAAATTCCACCTGAACATGAGGAAAACTTTTACTGTGAAGGTGACAGAGCACTGGAGCAGGTTGCCCTGAGAGATTGTGGAGTCTCCTTTCCTGGAGATATTCAAAGGCTGTTTTGACACAATCCTGGGTGATATGCATTAGGAAACCCTTCTTGAGCAGGGAGGCTGGACTAGATGATCTCCAGGGCATCCTCCCACCCTCACTCATTCTGTGATTTTTTTAATATTCTGAACACTGGTACATAAAGGAGACCAGAAAGCTAATGATGACATTGAAAAACCAAACCAAACCAAACCTTGCTATTACTAGGCTTAACATGTCTCAGGTGATTGTCTTGAGCTGCTGAGTCACTAAGTAATCCACAGTGCACTGTTTGGTAAATCAAACTGGAAACATTTTGCTCTGCATTCAGCTGCATAGTCTTTATTTGGAAGAAATTATGAAGCGATCCTCTCCCTTACCACCAGCAATTATCTTTTGAAATGCACATTGTTTTTTTCCTCCTCTGCTGTAAGTATTTTTAAGCAATTTCATAGCACAGGGTATCTTTCTGTCCTTAAATCTGTTATATAAAAGCTTTTATATGGTTAAGAAAAAGGTTTAGTTGGGTATAAAAAAGGTTTATGCTTCATGGACAGTTATTTTAGGAGCTCACACCTACCAAGGGACAGCTGCACAGAAAATACTCGATTTTGGGTTTCCTCTGAAAAAAAAAAAAAAAAAAAAAAGGGAAAAGGAAAAAAATTGAATGAAAGGGGGAAATTTCTTAATACAATTCCGTATAGGAAGTAATAGCATCTACTCTTGTAAATTAGTTCCAATAGAAACACCTGCTGAATCCAAAATAGCTCAACCTGCATCCTAAATATTTCTTTAGATACATAAAAATGTCAAGAATTAATATATTTATTCTTATGCATTCTTACGAAAATTTATTAGTGAGAATGGTGAGTTTCTCAGAATTTGAAAATGATTTGCTTGTAACAATGAGGACATCTTAGGGTGTCTAATCTAAGTCAGATGTCTTTCAAGGCTAGAGAATGGTTGGTACCAGCCTAAGATTAACATTGCATTACTGCTTTTTTCTTATTTTGAAAAGTACTATTGAGATTATTTTTCAATATGTCTCATCACTTTTGAGAATCCTGTACAGCTGGAAACCTGGGATTCAGAATTTTTTCTAAT
The DNA here is from genome assembly GCF_011077185.1 of Oxyura jamaicensis. NCBI lineage: Eukaryota > Metazoa > Chordata > Aves > Anseriformes > Anatidae > Oxyura > Oxyura jamaicensis. Next base: position 100,929,291 of record NC_048893.1, on the reverse strand, counting down.
AATTTGAAGAATAAAAAATATAGCTCTGTGTGTTGTCCATAGTTGACAGTGATATGTGGTAGTGTGGCACATAGGAACAATATTGGGAACTTCTATGAATCACTCTGACTACGTATCTGGTGAACGAATGGCATCAAATATATTCCCCAGGAAAGGAGGTAGCTTGGGGTACTCTCAACACTCACGTTTCATTGGGCAATTTGCAGCTAGTATTACAGCCAGTGCTAATCTAAACTTCACGGGGTAAATTGTAGCTAGAATTATGATTTGGGTTAGTTTAGTTTTACAGAAAGCACTACATAAATTGTAGTGCAACAGCACTGTTCAGTGTAGATTCAGTGAGGGATGAACCTGAGGAAGGTGATGGAAATACGAAGGTGTGTGTGAGTGATGCCAATTGGTTTGAGGCTACTAGAGGCAGAGGCGGGAAAAAAACAGAAACAAGTAATGCCTGAGGGTCTTCATGCTAAGTACTCAAATATTTAATATTAAAGAACATGCTGTGGGATGTTCTAGGTATGACTTCTCTCAGCTTGTTTTTTACCCCTGGCAGAATCCCATCTAGGATTCATTCTGTCACTGACTCACATGCACCTTGCCATGGCTATGACTCTGCAAGGATTTTAGCCATTAAGCTTTGTCTACCTGACCCTGTGGAGGATTGATCTCCTTTGATTTTCGCCATCTGAAAAATAGATGTCTAACCCATCTAGGCTCCCTGTATTGCCAGTGGGCACCCACATCTCCCCTGGACTTGTCTCAGGGTGAACCACATCTAGAGATGTTCCCCACTAAAGAAAAAAAAAATAAAAATAAAAAAAGAACTCAGAAAGCTAATTTAGCTTAGATATCTAACTTAAATAACTGAAAGCCGTATGTTAAATGAGGAGGTGAATCCTATTTGATAACATAAGGATATAATATATATTGTGCATTAGGATATTGAGGGAGGAGTAATGTAATAAGTACAAGCTCTTAGAGTAAAAAGAAAAAAAAAATCCTCAACACTTCTACATTCCTGAAAACCTCTTTTTCTTACATTGATTTGTATGACATGTATCATACTTCTATTCATATATGATGTGTGAAAATGTCCATTCTGGATGGTGGAGAGAAAGAGTCGTCGTTTTGAAAAATAAGTTCCCAGCTTTCACATTTGCTTATTAAAAGTAGAAAAAGTAAGAAAAAGTAGAAGACAATGCTACAACTAATACTGGTGCGATTTAGGAGGAAAATTCAGTTATTCTATAAATGGCACAGAGTTTCTTTATAGAGAAACAAAACAATTCTTATTTGGAAAACCTGATGTGAAATCCGCCATACTGTAGGAAAATCACCATTTTTTTCTTCTTGGCTAAGGATATGAATATGTATTAAGAAGGGTTTGGGGGCCATAAGACACAGCATATAGTGGCTATCATGGTGGAAGTTATGAAGTTTCTCTTCACTTCATCTTTTCTTTCTTTCCTCCTGTTGTTTTGCCATGAGTCCCTGTGCTGCTTTGTTGCAGCCACACACCACTGGACACCAGGAGAGTGTGTTTGGGTGTGTAAGTTAATCTTTCTTTGTGGGCACTTGTTACTGTCTGCCTTCCCCACAGAGGACGCTAGGCTGCATAGGTCTTTGTTTTGTTTGAGAATATTTTTATATTCTCTTCTATTGTATTCTGTAAGCAGGGCTTTAAGGAGATGGCATAAATTTGGAAATGTAAACATTTCTGTGATTGTAGATAAAGAATTAGTACATCGCTACTCTTACTGCTTCTGGTGATGCCTGGGTGAGGAGCTGGAATGACAAGCTCTGGCTCAGTTCTGGTGTTCACACTTGCTAAAGAGCCTGTCAGCTTTAAAGCTGCCTGACTACTCAAAGGACATGTCCTGTCTTCAAGTCTCTGGGTCATGACCATTCTCACGGTATGCTACAAGAAGAGCTGAAGGCCTTGTAGATTGGGCACTACCTGACAGATTTTTATTCCAAAGGAGAAGGAGGTGGGACAACAGGAGAGGTGGAGGTCTTCATGAGAAATCTTTCTCAGATCATCACTTGATTTGTTTCCTGCTCGGAGAGCATCTTTACTGCAGCATTTTAGACAGACAGACACTGTGACAGGTAAGGTAGGGAGGATCCCAACTGTGACAGGTAAGGTAGGGAGGATCCCTCAGTGTGGAGGATCCCAACAAGGTCTCCAAAAGGGAAATACTTAATAGATTGCAAAGCTTGGTTTCAACAGTCCCTTCAACTCTGAAGTGCTTTCTGTCTCGTAGTCCCAGAATTCCCAGTAGATCGTGTCTCTGTGTTATGGTATTGCTAAAAATAAATCCCAGCCTACTATGTTAGCACACTTTTTCAGACACAGAAGCCTGCAAGGTCATCTATGGATAATAATAAACAGCAAGCAGACTCCAGTCTACTTGTTTTCTTAAATGAAATACAAGAATAAATTAGAAATGATGTTTATTTCACAATGTAGTGAAGTAAGGATATAAAATGGCTATAAGGACATAATCTAACAGATTCTTGGCAATAACCAGGAAATAATCTGTCTTGTCTCACAGAATTAAATTCAGAGATTTTTTTTTTTCTTGAGAAAGAGATGCTTTGTTTCTCTGAAAAAGCATGTATCTGTGTTCATACTTTTATGTGGTATTAAAGCGATATAATTAAAATGCTGCAGTGCTGTTTTTTGTTTTTTTGTTTGTTTGTTTGTTTGTTTTGGCAATGTAAAAGTTACTACAGCCCTGGGCAGTAGGAGGCTTATCATGCATCATTACACACCAATATTTTTCATGGTACTAAGTGAAGAATTGGTATCAGTGTGCATTTTGTACAATTTTACTAATAGGTAACATTATAAATGTCATTTTATCTTACTGTTATAAGATACTTTTTTAAACATCATATGTATATAGTGTCGTCTGGTTGTATTGCTACCAAACTATGACAAAATAAGAGAGGAGAAGCAGTCTTCTGATAGATATGAATACTCTGACTTGGAGCAGCATATGTTTCAGGTATATCTAATCTAGGAAAATGGTATACCTTTGCAAAGAACACCAGGGTGTGTCATGTAATACTTTTGAAGACATGAGCTTGTATACCTAAGGTGCTTGTGGAAATAGTTAAACATTGAGCTCACTGTATTTTTACACAATGCAGGACTTTATTTTAAAGTAATGTTTAAGTAACTTGCAAATATGTACACAGAGTTGCAAAACAGGCAATGAGATTAAGTTAAATTTGCCTTGTGTGGAGCTGCTCTTCAATTGTTTTACTTTTCTGGGGAACATAGTGCTATGAACACATGAATCATGGAAAGTGTATTTAACTCATATTATTTTTTGTAACCACAGGCCTTTGACACTTTACTATAAGACTAATGCCCATTATTTTCATTAAAGCACTAGTCTGTTGTATTTTATCTCTGTGTCAAAAACAGGAAGAAAATGAAAGGTGACCCCGAATCTTAGATGAAGCAGGTGCTAAATACCTACTGAAGCTATACAGCTGTTAAGCTTTGAGACATATCCACTGCTTCAAAAAGCTCACTTTTAGACATCTAAACTGAAACATTTCCCCAGATTCTGGGTACCTCTACATCTTCTGAAGAGAAAAAGAAGAAAGAGTATAAAGAAAGGCAAAAGAATTTGCACTCAAGATCTGGTTTGCAGCTCTCCCATTTCTGTGGCCTTAACGGTTCTGTTGGGTGAAGTTGGAAGATCCAGAGGGACAAAAAAGGAGACTGAGGCTGTGGGAATGATGACCATCTGTCACAGATTCTGAGGTCTCGTCATTCCTAGAAATGGGGACAAAACTAAGGAGCACTTCCTGTGAATACCCAAGGTGCTCTGATATTTTCCTTTGACAAGTCACTTAGTCTACTCCAGCTTTCCATCTATAGCACATATTTCATATCCATATGTTCTTCTTCTTTTTAATACAAGCAGCTAGTGAAAGCTTGGGGCCTGCTAAGTTATTTCTGTTAGGAGGAAAGACGTGACAAGTTGGGTGTGTTTGATGCCAGCATGTTTATTTTAAGAAGGTACGAAACTGAGAGAAATCAGTCTTTGACTGAAGGAGGGATTGCCTTGAGGGGCAGTTTTCTGGCTCACAGCCCCATTGTTTTTGCAACAAAACTTCCTCAAATTTTCCCAACCCTGATCACTTGCCAGTGCTTTCAGCTCACACTGAAGCCTCATCAGCCACATCGCTGTGGAGACGGCCCCACTGGCAGGGCTCCTCACTAGCAAAGGTACCCCCTCTTCCAAGCACACCCCACCCTGTCCAAACTTTGAGCAGACATGCAAACGTTAAATTTTAAATTGTTTAATGATTTAATTCATGCAGTTATTCTGATAGGCTATCAGCTTTTTGATGAAAAATTTCCTAACTTATTTGTATAAATATTTTAACATTGTGCATTTTTTAATCTTGCCTGAGCTACTTCTTGAAGGGGGGTGATTATACCATTTGACTGTAAATTGTGATTGGTTTAGTCTTTTTGTGGTCTTGAATATCTAACATTAAAATTTCCCTTAAAAAGGAGCCACAAGTTCAGGAGACCAGTAGTTCACATTCTTTCATCAGTATGCATTATTTAAAGTCTTTCTGTTTTGCCTGTGCACTTTAACTCCTTTCTAAGCAAAATTATCCCAGCCTTTTCATTTATTATTTGCAGCAGAGTTCATGCATGCCTAGGGCTATTCATGTTGCCTCCTCTCAGCCACTGTCCATTTGAGTTAGGTGTGGCAGAGATCATGTTTTGTTCCAGTGAGAATTCCCTGGCTGATAAGGTCTTTCGTTATTCTTTATGGTATTCACCACATAGGGTGTTTTTTCAAGTTTTTCCATTCCTGTGTATGGAGGTACGTAGATATGAAGAGAAGATTTTCAGGCTTTTACATCCAAAAATAAATTGCTTTCCCTGTATTGAATCTGACCTTTTTTTATAAACTTGAGTTTTGCATGAAGTCTGTAATAATATTTGATCCTGATAAAGCTGCATAACTTTGCAGCATCTATAAATATTTCCATCATTCATCAGCAGTTCTTGATTATTAGCCTGTATTTTAAGGATTTCTATTTGTGGCCAGATGACATAATTGCCACATCTGAGAGAGTAAGTATAGACTTCAGTACCCAGCCATTTTTCATAAAATAATGAGGAAGAAGTCTGAGTCACAGAAGTTTCCATATCACTCAAATCTCACTTTTCAATTTACATTAAAGTACAGGTTAATGTCCAGAAAAGCATAGTGAATGAAAACTAAATAAATATTTATCCAATATAAACAAATATTTTCCTTTCTGAGATAATTCATTTTTTTTTTAATTAGAATAGTAGCTGCTGTTTTCCAACTGTTTTTTTTTGTTGTTGTTGGTTTTTTTTTTTTTGTTTTGTTTTTTGTGTGTGTGTGATTATTTTGTAGTAAAATATTAGTAAACATTAACTAAAAGACTAGATGAAACTCTGTGGAACATACCAATGATATCTTTCTGTAGTAAAAATAATAATTTTAAAAGTGTATTATTTTCTGTCTGATGAGAATGTTTTTGATCATTTCAAATAATTTATCCTCCAACTATTTAAATTTGCAGTGTTTTTCTATGTGAGACCTTATCAAAAGGATTTGGAATCCAAACTGGAAATCCAAATAAATTATGTCAACTGGTTTTCTTTTATCAATTTTTTCCATTATCATGTGTATGCAGTATGACCCACTTTATGAAGTGTATCAGATCAGAAAGAGTTACACAAAGTGCTAAAATACAAACCAAACCACTGTCTAAACATATCTTCAAGCACCGTAACTGAAAGTGGAACTTTTCAGATCACTTTAAATTAAATTGATTAATAATACATAATGTTAAAATGAATTTTTCATGGTTTGGGAGCTAATGTTCTCAATTATTCAGCAATGCAAAATGTAGAAAACTTGCATACAAACAGCATGCAAGAGTTGATCCATGAAATCTTTCTTTAGAAAACAAAATGTTAATTATTTAAAAATATGCTAGAACATAACATTTTTCTTCTAAAAATATAATTTACTTTGGTGATGAAAATGAAGGTTGAAATTAAATTGACCATATACATATAGCATAAGCACACTGTAAAAACAACAAGGTACACTTTAATCATTGTGTGTTCACAATTTTCCCTTATTTTACTTTTACAATGCCATGAAATAAACCTCACGTTCCATAGCTGATGTCATAGTTTCTGGAAGGCATACTCAATGATGAAATAGGAAGTTCTACTCTCTTTTGAAAAGTTTAAGAAACTTTTGGAGGATTCCAGTTATAAATATTGATAGTATACTTGCACCTTTTCTGGGTCATGATTCCAGATCATAATCTTGTTTTCATAAAGCTTAGAGTGATTTAGTTGAGCTAAATTACAAATATTCAGAAATCGTAAATCCTTAAAAATATGCCCCAAAATAATATTTCATGTTTAGGAGGCTTGTTTAGGGGTTGGATGCTTTTAACCCATAACTTCAGTTAGGATTAAATATTTTTCATAGTTGTTCTAAATGTGATCAATCATACTGGCAAACATCTTGACAGTATTCTGGGTACTAATCTCAGCAGTAACTGCATAATTTCAAAGGATCCCACCATGTAGTAGTAGCAGTGTATGCCTCTGAATTGTACTTTTGGACTTCATTGATACTCATTTTTTATAGATGAGCACAGGTAATTTCATAAATAATGCCCCAGCACCTGTGTCTTCTAAGCATTCCACAGGCATTCAGCACTTGTCAGGATTTGGCCTGTAGAAATGAGAGTTGGGAAGGTCTTGTGAGGTTGCCTAAATCATCATTATATTATTATTAAAGAGTAATTTTATTATGTATGTTTTAAGAAGAGATCCTATGATCACCTTCTATGTGCAATACTCTTTAACCTTGATGGGAGTTTAAAATGTAAAACATTTATAAGATTCAACCTGTATACATCCAGCATAATTTTAAGTGACTCAAGATTAGGGCCTCCATGTACAGTAGTAGTGGTGGGTGTTTTTTCTAAATTATTCTCTGTTTGTACCTTGTACTTATTAAGTCTCTTTTTCAACCCTGCTAGATAAATTACGTAGCTGACATTGGAGGTGTAGTAAGCTATCCCTCAATACCCATATTTCTAGAGCATATTCTCCATAGCAAGATACACCAGAAGAAAAATCAGTTATATTCTGTCAAATTTCATTTGGAGACACTTGTACAATATAAAACTGAGGTGAAAACAATAAAGGAATTGAAGCAAAGATGCTTTCTATGTGAGTACATGTCAACATAAACAAAATTTGGCTAATTCTCTGTTTTTTCCTCTCCCTTTAAAATGCTATTCTTGACCTCCTTAAGATATCTGGTATACACAAATGGAATGTTATGTCAGCCAGGAACTGTGATGTTCCCAGAGATACATCACTATAATTGTCTAGAGGGTTGGTTTCTTTTTGGTTCAGTTGGGGGGAAGTGGTAGGGGGGCGGTGATGGTATGTTTTTTTTTTTCCCTTCTGAAAATCATGAAATTGTTTGGAGCAACAATCTACTTAAATTTAAATTCCAGGAATTATACCTATGTTTTTCAGTATGCAAGTATAAGATAGATGATACACATTTGAGAAAAGTGTGTGTTGATCTGAGAACAGGAAGACAGCTATGCCTCAGTACAGTATCTTATCCTGCATGACCCCTGTTCAACATCAAAGGTTGATGGAGAAGTTATTGCTAATGGTGTCATCTCTACTTGAGTAAATGTATTAACTTGCATCAAAAGAGTTCTGTTGCATGTAACTAACCATGATCCTATGCCTAAGCACAGGATCATTGTGGACTGAATTACTGTTTTTGCCATATGCTTCCTGCATTGTTGGACAGAATCACAATATTTTTGTGTTTCTTCTTTACCCTTTACAGAACGATCACCCAGGTCTGGGGAAAAAAGTCAGATTTCCCCTAAGTGTGAGTGAAGTGTCCTGGAGACACAGAGATATATCTGTAGTTTCCTGATAGTCAGGGTCTAAGGGAGAGAACTAATATCTCTATCTAATATCTGCCTGCTAGCAGCTCTCCTAGAGAGTATTTTGAAATGTGAAATTCTTTTAGGATATAGTAAGATATAAATAGATGTAGCTTGGAGATGTAGGATTTTTGTGTGTATCCATCTCTCAAATCTGTTCATGATGTAAGAAAACTATTTCCCTTTTTTAATGTACCTATTCTACAAACAAACAGCAGATGCATAGATAGAATGAGACCCAGGTGTCTCACCTTTGGTAACTTGCCCAATTAAACCCAGGCAAATCTGTTGACAAACAGAGCATTTAACCCACAATGCAATGCCTCAAATACAGACACCAGATCATTCTCAACCTTGCTATCATCAATCCTTCTATCATACTGCACCATCAAATCCCTATTCCCATACTATATTACATTTCTATACTATTACTAGAGCTGATTCTTTAACACAGATTTAAAATTGAGATTGCACGAGTGAGAACTAGCCACACTATCCGCTGATATGTATTTATCTCAGGCAAGATCTGTTAGTTCTGTAACATTTGTCAAAGCTCGGTTGGCAATGTAATCTAGAGCAATCATTTCTCTCCTGTCACTGCAAATTCTTCCTGGGAAACTGTAAACCTAAAGCAGACTTCTTGGAGCACAGTGCAGGGTGAAAACTGAAAGACTAGGAACTGCTGAACGTCAGCAAAGGTTATGCAGTCATTTCTCATGTCATTTTGACAGGCATGTAACTCGTGTAAAAGCCAGAAGCAAGTAAGAACTACAGAACAGGGATCCAAGGGTGCATGGAGAGAGTGCAGGAAAATGCGCCATTAATCAAGGGCATGCGGACAGAACAAGGGAAAGCTCCATGTTTCAAAGTGGGGTGACCTTTAAGAAATATCTAGTTACGCAAAATGATTAATGTTCATTGCTTAATCAGTGGCATTATTTATTATGAAAGCAGGTACAAATAAATAAAAACAAAGTTAAAAAGAATGGCTTTTTAAAGCAACAAAGGAGTGGTTCTGTTACAGTGCTAGTTCTATTTGTTAGACTTAAGACAATATCTACCTCATAGATCTTCAGAGCACATTGTTTTGATGGCAATGGTAGGCACTGTATACACAAAAAGATCACATTCAGAAACAGTGATGAATATTGCTTACCTATTGATTCCCAATATGTTTTATAGGATAAACTGTAAAATCACTGAACCTTAGGTTAAATATTCAGTGTGATTTGGGGGGCTTTAGTCACACAAATCCTACTAAGATAAAAGGGATCATGCAACTAAACCCCTGTAAACTGCACTGAACAGTTACCTCTAGTGTCCTGTAATGATGTTAACAATGGAGGAATCATTTGATATTCATTGTGGGGTCATTGATCATAACAGATTCATTCATTTTTAATGGGGATATAGCACAGTGTGGAAAGACCTGTTGCAAACTGAGCAGGAAGTCTACTTTTACAGAGGAAATCTTGAGGTAGCTTGAGATCAATAGTTGCACCTACTGTGCCTGCAGTTTTAATAGAGAGGGGAAGTTAAAGGATATCAGTGGTTGATTCTTCAATAAGCTTGAAGAGAAAAAAATGAAATTGCTAGGTGCAGATATTGAAGCTGTGTCAGGAACCTAAATTCCCTAGACTCAAATATTATCATCATCATAAATTGGCACAGATTGCTACTGTTACTGTTTTGAAGACCAAATCATTGTTACTATTCTGAAGACCAAATGCCACCTTTTACACAAAAGCCCCCCAGCTGGAGGCAGCTACAATAGAAGATATAAAAGAGCCTTTGGGGACAGAAAGTGACCCTTGTATCAGTTCTGCATGTGCAGTTGTTATTCGCTGTGACACTTTTAAACCAACAGGCCATGGCTAATTGAAAGCTCTGCTTCTACACATTCCAGGTGATTTTCCTTCATCCTAATTACTAATTCAGCCTGCTTTTCAAGTATGATCATTCTACTTAGATTGATAATTGCTCTTACCTTTCTGTATCACCATCACTGTGCATGAAGAAATACTGAACCATAATTCTTCCTAAAATAACTGTCAATCTCAAAGTACTTCCAAAAGAAATGCAGAATGCAGTAGGTCAATACCCTCTTTCCAGACATCAGCCCTTGTAGGGCTTTTTTAACTCTTTCTTCTCAGAACACACTTGTGATTTTTCAGCACTTAGATCATGATTGTGTTGCAGTACATATTGTTTCTTTTAGCAACTTTACCTTTTATGACTAAAGACAGTGAGTAATTAAAGCAGTCTTGATACGTTCAAAAAGCATGTTCTCAGTTATTTCAGACAACCTTAGATTGCTTGATTTTTCCCCTTTTGGAGCAGATAGACTTTTACATCAGAGCACTAAAGCACATCTAGCAACATCCTATTCTGCAGAACAGAAAAGTCACAGGCTGAAGTAGAAAGAAGATTGTCAAAGCAATGCATACCTTCAATGTGAACAAAAAATAAATAAAATACTTCATGTTGTTCACAAGGTGAAGTTCACAAATTGATGAAGTTCACAAGTTCACAAGAGTGAACTGGCAGAGTAGCTATCTTAATGGGGGTATGCTGGGTGAGAGACAATGAAGTCATTTGTTGATTTGTCCCCTTATGTGTTTCAGGCATATAGAGCAACACTTTTTATTCTAGGACCTATAGTCAAAATTTTATTTTTAAATAATGCTCAGATCTGAAATACCATAGAAATCAGTGCACATTCATTGATTCACATGTAAACCAGCTGTATACAGACAGATACAAACCTTATGAATGGTGTTTAAACATAAATGTATTAAAATAATATATAACAAATATAATAATAAAGTATCAAAGTACATCTGTTATTTCATTTGACTAAATATTAGTCAGTGAAACAATTGGCTATCAAAATGACTAAAAATCATTTCAAGAAATAAAATCCACGCCTATATTAAGCAAACTTGAAGCTGGGATGGTAATGATAGTTCTCTAAATGTAGGAGTTGAAATTATTCTCTAAAAGCTGCTGTTTCAACATTCCTGGACAGAAAACATGCCCATGCATCAATTGATAGACTTGTTCTCTTGCATGCCTGCACTCCTGCCATCTGTTACAGTGGCATTTTGCCCACTTTTAGGAAATATTGTTTCACTTTCTGCCATGTACAAATACCGACTTGCTTTCTAGAGAAATCCTGAAAAATGCAGCTATTCATTCTGTTCTTTTCTTTGTACATATCTGCTGTGTTGCTGTGCCCATCAATGTATCTGAAATAAACCAGCAATTGAACTTTCTCTTTTGAAGTTCCCAGAGAGCTTTATTCTTGGGGATAACAATGATGAATAATCATGATATTTTTCTGAGCCCCAAGCATTGCTCTTAACCTACTCATTCTAATTCTTGATGTTGTAATGCCTATGAAAGCTGAATGATCTCTTTCGTTCTCAACTCAAAACATGTTTATGCTCACTCCAAGTCAGCAGCTCCACATTTGGTAGAAAATTGCATCATTTCATGTGAAATGATTTCCAAAGCTCTCATACCAAATTGAAAAAGGCAACAGTTCAACAGGTAACTTGTATATGTCTCATACAAAATGAGGTCTCTTCATCTCAGTTTTGAACATACACTTGAATGAAAAACAGACTAATGCCTCCTAGAAAAGTAACAATTACAGGAATAATTCTAGGATGTTTGTACTGTACAGCAAACGTGGGTAGTAAAATGCTATTTGGGTGGAGCTTTCAGAAGTGTCTTAGTGACCTGTGAGTGTAGGGGAGTTAAGAGTCCCAAGAGAGTGTGCTCAGAAGGAAATATCAGAGTCAAAGAGCAACTTTTTTCCTGAATTTAAGTCTCAGTGTATGTTTGTTTATCTCATGGGAGCAAATTTTACCGATGACTTATGGAGGTGTCCTTAAGATCACTAACAATTATTGTTAATTAGACGTAAAGATGCTGTAGAAGTTCATTGAGGAGATATGACTCCCTCTGTATCTTTACAATTCCTTTTTTTTTTCTTTTTTTTTTTTTTTTTATGCCAGCAACATTGTACAAAAGGACTGAGAATTGTCTTAGAGTCAACACATGGCTGTGCTGAAGTTGCAGCTTCTTCGTTTTATGTCCATTTCCAGGTAAATGTTAACAAGAGTAGTGTCAAACAACAGGGTCCGGAAGGGTGGGACTCATTTTATAGCATTTTATGAGAGGGACTTTTAAACAAGGAGTGGTTGGCCCAAGTATCAGACTGGTAAGAAGATGAGTCTATTTTTGTGACTGGCTAGAATAAAAGATTATGAACGTGAAGGCTATGAATGAGTGAAGCTAAGAGAAGTGTCCTTGAACTGTGAACTCCCCTCACAGTCTTCTCTACCCCTACAGGCCTTACGGCTTTTTTTCCTATTTTAAGAGTTGTGTGTCCACCCCACTTGGTATCAGTGGTCCTCTGGCTCATGTGTGCTCTTTTTTTTTTTTTTTTTTTTCCAGCTCCAGACTCACTCTTCTTATCATTCTAATACCTACCTGCCTGAGGTGTAGTATTAGTACATTTAGAGGGTGTTTCTCATTTTCAGTTACTAATATAAAATGAAAAAAGATAAATTGATTCAATAATATATAAAGGAAAAACCTTTTAAAAAATGACCAGTTGCTGTAGCTATTTACAAAAAGACTTTTACTAAGTGCATAAAACTCAATATTTAACTTATGCCTGGAAGAAGTTCGGCAGACAAGTGCAGATATTATGTATTTATTATATATTTGGTTGATAAGTGTTTAGCAGCATCACAGTGTTGTGTATATATTTACATTTTAAGTTGCATTATATATATTTACATACACATACACACACATAAAAACTGTTTTGTGTTTCCTAAAGATACATAAACATTCTACAGAGCACATAAATCAGTTGATTCGGTACAGTGGCCTTTTAAAATAACTAGCTGCATTTAGAGCAGCTTTTGGAAATGCATTACAGAATACTATCTAAATTGTTTCTCTACCTGAATAGAAACACTAGGTATGTATTTATAAATATGCATACACATACACTTATATTTATAAATACATCATTTGTATTTATAAGTACCCTCTAAAGAGCCTTCCCACAACCAAGCTCTAAAACTAGTCAGGTCCCTTTTGCTATTTGATAGGAGCTCATTCATCCAAGACTTTTATATAAATGAAGACAGTAAATAATACTTATGACAATGGGAAGAAATAGTTCTCCTTCAGAGTGCAAGGACAGAATTCCTCTTTTGGGGAACAGGTACTCTAGCCCCCTTTAAGTATTGAAAGGCTTCAATGAGGTCTCCCCAGAGCCTTGTCTTCTTCAGGCTGTTCCTCCCCTTCAAACTACTATTAATTTATATGGAAAAAAAAAAAATCTGAGATTAAATTCGAAAAAAATAGCTTCTCTAGTTTCACTTTCTTCTCTGATTTTGGTTTATATTCTGTCTGCTGGGATTGCCAATATTTAAGATGAAATCCTTTCATGTCAATAAAATGTCACACTGCTGAGTGTTATGAAAGTAACAATAATGGTAGTTCATGGACTGAGAAGGCCATGAATTGAAAAATGACAACTTGAGGTGAACCAACTAGATAAAAGAGACATGAGATGTACTGTGATCAATCAATATATTCTTATAGCTAATGAAGAAAAAAGTCTAGATTTAGAGAGTAACTAGAAAGCTATAGATGTAGAAAAACGAGATGCTGTTTAATAAAAATAAATTTCTTCAATGGACTATATTAGAGCTAGAAAAATGTCAGTTTGGATTACAGTTATTCTCAGTATAGTTTATTTTAGTGTTTCAGGGATAGCCACAATATAGATTTTTTTCATGTTTTTTGTTTGTTTTGGTCAGAGCAAATAGAAAATTATCATCAACCAAGTGAATATACATATCTATTTTGCTGTCTTGACAACATGCAAAGTTATTAGTCTATAAGCCAGATAAGAGCTATGTTTTTTTTTTTTTTTTTTTTTTTTTTTTTTTTTTTTTTTTCTGCTGAAAGAAGCTTTCATACAACTATGGAATACAGAAAAGAAAAAATAATAACAATAAGTTATTTTTATGTGTGCTCTAGGAATGTTAGCTCTTTCTGTCATGCAAAATTAAACAATTGCAATAGAGCATTGTAATCATAACCATGTATATTATTAGAGAATGATCTCACATTATTTGTTTTCTTATGCTTTAAACAACATGGCTTTCGAGATTCTGCTTTCTGTTACAATGGTGCTATTACGCGAATATAACTAGTAACCAAGAGAAAGCTATACTTAATAATATTTAACAATGAATTAACTAACTTCTTTGAGTAGTTAAGGTATACGGCTGTCTATATTTTTATTTTTTTTAAATGTCAAAAGTATGCCTAAATTATAGATCACAGTGACATATTTTCAATATAAGGATAATCCTATGAAGGTTTGAAAATCAGTAGGATATGACATATATACTAACAAGCATTTATTTTGGGAGGAAACTTGTATTGCTGTTACTTGCTAAGTGTAATTTTGCATAACTAAGACAGATCAAGGTCATTTTGAGGTAAACAGATATATTATGATTTTACATCATTTGAAAATCTGGTCATTATAATGTCCGAAGGAATAAAAAAAAAGCAAGTGTGTTACTGGTGTGAATTATATATCGGTACCTGATAAACTTTAGAGAGTGAGCACAAAAGTTTTCTTGTTAGAATACTCAAATATTTTGTCCTGTGTGCTCATTAAGATATTTAAATAAATTAGATCATTTTTTCTAAAATACAGTCTGTACTCCAGCACAGAGTCATTTCCTCTTTGATTAACCCCACAATAATGATTTCATGAAGTCCAGAATGTTGAAATATGTCACAGAAGACATTTAAAAGAAAAATACACTAACTAAAGAATTATTTGGAAAGAAAATCCCAAGATATGTCCAAAAAAGGGTTGTTATCTGTTGCTAGAAAAATAATTGGTTATATGGCATGGAATCTCATTACAGCTAAAAATATGACAGTTGCAATTTTGGTGATGAAAATCTAATCTATTGCATTTCATATTGACTGAATATGTTAGGAAGCATGTATCCTGTAAGAATTGGCCTGCTTTTTATGTATAGAAATGTCTCTCTTAAGCTGGTGCAATGTGTCTTCAGGTTGATTCCAAGAATACCATGGGCCAGTGAGTCTTCTGCGTTGGCCAGCACATGTGTTTGGGCATCCTTTCCATCAGCAGTCTTGCACACTGAAGGAGGAACGACATTCATTCCCAGGATTTGTTGGAAGGAAGTGATGGGCAGGGTATATATCCTTCTTAGTTTCTTCTGAGTATCTCCCAGTTATCCTTAAAGCAAGATTTTGTTTAGACTATATAAGCTGATTATGGTTATAAATATATTAGCTTATGCATTGATCAGAATATCTTTAAACACAATTACTTCCAAGATTGATATTAGTGGCCTCTTTGGAATCAGGGATCCTTAAATAGTGCCTTACAAAAAATCCAAATCCATATGTTTTAAGTTAATATACAAGAAGAATGACTGTTTTTACAGTCTCTACACAACTTTTACACAACTCTCTTTAGGTAAACCAAACCAAATTTAACCCCAGAATATTTATTTATAAAATGGATGCCATATCTTTTTAGCTGGTGGAGTATGACATAAGAATCAAACAAAGCAAAAGACAATTGACTTTCAGGAGCAGTAATTTATTTCTCTTTTATAAACAGGAAATATTTTCAAAGTTACACCATTACAGGTTTCAAGAGCCACCAAGTAACATAAAGAGTTTTAACTTTAACCTTGAGTGACGTTAGAATTTTACAGGCTCAAGCCTCGATGTCATCAAGTCTTAAAGTGTCAATCAAGGCTTAGATAAGTATCTGAACATTTTAAAGGTTACTGATTTCATACAGATTGATTTATTTATTTTTTTTTTTTCCTGGACCATATTAACAGCACATTATTTCTTTAGAAGCTGCATATACAATACTTTTTCAAACCATATATGACATATCTAACATTGCAAACTTTTTTGCAGTTTTGACTGTAACATACACCTTTATCACCAGAGTAATTGAATAAAACTAAATCTCACGCTCAACACTGTTGTATGGGAATTGCTAGAAAATTACGGAGCCCTTGTAATATTACAGGATAGCTTTTGTTTACATTTTTACTGCTCGGTTTTCGTTATCAATTTATAAGGCAATGTATATGTTAAAATGACAGTATCTACACAACAATAGTTTACAAGTCTTAATATGCTTTAAGACATGAGTGTTAGTTTTCCTTGGGGCTTGGTGGACTGGGAGGCAGGATTATCCTTTCCCTTGACATTTGTTGGCTTTTTTTTTTTTTTTTTTTTTTAGAAGCACTGCACAATATTTACTGTGTATTTTGTTTTCTAAAAGGTAGTGTTTAAAGATGCCAGGTTTCAGTATACTCAGTGGCAATTAACCAGAAAAACAAATTCCTCTGTTTAGGTTTTCACGTACATGAACTAGATGACCCAGAGAAAAAATGGGTATAGATTGAATTATATTGGCATTTATTTCAGTCAGAATTCTGAAATCACCATTTTTTTCTAGTAAATCAGTATTTATGAAATTGAGTTGGGTGTATATAAGTAAAAATCATAGAAAAGGTAATAACCTATGAATATGAGCCAGCAGTGTGCTCAGGCCAACAGCATCCTGACTTGTATAAGAAACTGTGTGGCCAACAGGACTAGGGAAGTGATTGTCCCCCTGTACTTGGATCTGGTGAGGCCGCACCTCGAGTACTGTGTTCAGTTTTGGGCCCCTTGCTACAAGAAGGACATGGAGGTGTGTCCAGAGAAAGACAACAAAGCTGGTGAGGGGTCAGGAGAACAGGTGTTAGGAGGAGCGGCTGAGGGAGCTGGGACTGTTCAGCCTAGAGAAGAGGAGGCTCAGGGGTGACCTTATCGCACTCTATGAGTACCTGAAAGGAGGCTGTAGCGAGGTGGTGGTTGGTCTATTCTCCCACGTGCCTGGTGACAGGACAAGGGGGAATGGGCTAAAGTTGCACCAGAGGAGGTTTAGGTTGGATATTAGAAAGAACTTAACTGAAAGGGTTGTTAGGCATTGGAATGGGCTGCCCAAGAGGTCTCCTGGAGGTCTTTAAAAGACGTTTAGATGTAGATCTTAGTGCTATGGTTTAGTGGAGGATTTGTTAGTGTTAGGTCAGAGGTTGGACTCGGTGATCTTGGAGATTGCTTCCGACCTAGTTGATTCTGTGATTCTGTAACCTTCAATTAATCTCTAATATGCTGAGGATTTTCACAACATAATTCAGACTTTGAATAGCTGTGAAGGTGCATAGGTGCTATCTACACACACACACATATCAAACATATCTACATACACACACACAAAAAAAAGAAACAAAGAAAAAAAAACACTTTAAGCACTCCTTTTGTTCCATAACTTGAATACTTGAATATTCTAATTATTAGTATCTACCAGCAGTCACTGTAGTTTTTGTTTGTTTGTTTATTTTCCCCTCTTCTTTACTTCTGTAGTGGTGTGTTACTTTTGTTTAGTTCCAGTGCAAATTTTAATGTTTTATGTTATTGTATATAACTATAAATAAATTGATAACCCTGTAAAAGAAAGGGGAATTTTGATGAGGAACAATATTATTTGTAGAATAAAAAGGCCTGGGTCAGACTGAAACTGTTATAAAAGGAATGACTAGAAGAAGTCACCACAGTGGAAGCATACTTAGAATTTTGTTGAACATGGAACATGACAGCGGGGTAGGATCCAAGCCATGCAAAACTTGTTTCCTGCATCTGACACTCAAAACTCTAGGTCAAGTCAATATTTTAAGTAATTTTAATATTCACTATAAAGGGCAAATGTAGGTACTGTCCTACAAACATACACAAAAGATAAACTTGAAATAAACTAGGTTCTAGCACTTCAAAGTACTTTAGCTGTATATCTCTTTGTAATACTTAGTGATGCTACTGAGACCTGATAGTGCAGGTGTTGTTATAACATACCTTTTTTTTTTTTTTTTTTTCCAAAAACATTCACTCTGCATTAGATAAGAGGCTGCCCTGCCCTGAAAGATTATGACTTATATACATATGCACACTTTCATTACAGAGATCAGGTGAACTATAGCAGTGTCGAGCTGCATAGAAAGCTTATCATTAAAACTTAGGAAAATTGTATGATTCAGATGAATATAGACTATTGTAGCATATTATTTCAGCAACATGGGCACTTCAGACCCAGATTTTCCTACACAGACACAGTGAATATCAAGTCAGGGAAATATACTCAGTGTTTCAGGCCACATTAACTGTCTTCGAAATTCCAGGGTGAATACCAAACCACATTTCTTTGTTACCAGAGAATGTCCGTGATAAAAATGAAATAAAATATTATCTTCTGTAGGGAGAAGGTAAATAAATAAAAGTTACACGTATTTAAAATTGGATGTTTGTAAGTATTGCTTTAATTGTCCTCAATTGTTTTTGGTACTATAGTAAGGAGAGTAGACACATCTATAAAAAACAGTCCATAATCCTTTATAACATATGAGACACTTCAGGCAGCAAATGAGATGTACTTTTTTTTTTTTTTTTTTCCTCCTATCTAAGAACACTCATTTTCCTTAAATCTTAGTAAATCTTTCCGTAAATCTTAGTTACACCTTCTGTTTTTAATTACCTGGCCAATATGTATTGGTATTCATGGCATTGCATTCACAATAGAATAAAACTGTCCTGTTAGCTTAGTACCTTAAGTGCTGTAAAGTGATTTATTAGTACTGTTTTTCAAACATATTCCAAAATCCCATAATCAAACTAGAGAACAATCAAGGGCTATAGGTAAACATAAAGCTTAGGTAACCTGTTCTGTTTCTAATGAAGCTGCCAAAACTCTCTTGAGCTTCTGCAAACTCTGAAATGAACCAGTGGTATCCTTGAGGAGAAACAGATACAAATTTGCTAACACTTTCAAATCATAAATTCCACTTCAACATTATGTTATAAATGTAATTAAATCTAATTAACAATATTAGAGGAGACTGACTTATCTGAGTAATTGATTCCTGAACTACTTTATTTAGAGATTTCTATCATTGAATTGGGGAAGAAGGAACTCAGAGTGCCAGTTTAGTAACAGAACTTTTTTTGAAGTTAACACAAAGCAAGCTTTTGAACTTGGGCATTGTTGATTGCAAAGATAACAAATGATATCACAATGAAATGTAATCAAACTGATTTTTTTTAAATTGATATTTGCTTAAAGAAGTCTTCAAAAAAAGAGGAGGTCTTGGAATTTTTTAAGGAGCAAATAAAATATTTGAGGAGTTACAGAACATTTTTGATATGCTAGGAGCACAGATAAGGTTATTTATGGCCTTCAAATCTACTGATCAGGCATGTGTACTCAGGAGATAAGGAACAAAATCCTGGAAAATTTATAGGAATTACATTTTTGGTTTTCATATGCTAAATAACCCCCCCCCCCCCCTCCCCCAGTCCTTTATAACCTATGAGCATCTCTGGTTTTCCCTTTGTGGTGTCCTATATTTCTGCCATTTTGAGATTTTCTCTTCTGCTTTGACTTCAGGTTCTTTTCTTTTGTTGCTTCTTTTTCTAATTTTCCCTTCCATTGCACAACCCTAACCTTTGTCCATTACTCCGTTTTCTGTTCTCATGCCCTGTTCAGAGATGAAATTAGTTTCCATTTACATACTCCTCCTTTCACTGTCATATCCAAATAAACCTCTCTGCAAGTGGCACCTACTTCACTATCTCCGTATTTACAAATCCTGAGGTCCAACAGAGTCAAACTTTCTTCAAAGTTTGATAACCCTTTAAAGAGACTACACAGGCTCCATATATAGGTATGTAACTGGGGGTGAAGCTAACCATGATTCAGACACTGTCATTAAGATCTGTTTCTACATATCTTGAGCTGCCCTGGACTCTGCTGCAAGAGCTGCTCTTTACTGTTTGCTGTCTGGTTGCTAACTCCAGTAGGTCTCCTCAGTTCAGGGGGAAAAACAGGTTGAAGGAGCAGTGTCATTCTGACCTCCTTTCTTTGTTACCCAGTTAACTTCAAAAAGCCAGCCTGATCAAAGAGAATATAATTAGAAGATGAAAGATCTTCAGCTGGAAGACCTTTAACTCCTAGTACTCGTTAGCAAATACGTAAAACAGAACCTCTTTCATACAAACCCAAAACATATATATATATATGTCTTCTGCAATTTAAAGTAATATTGGCATATGTTTAGGTGTGAACATTCTGCAGATGCTATTCCATGCTTCAAAAAATGGACATTATTTTATTGATGTGAACTGTGGGTGTGTAAGGAATGTCTTAAAGCAAGAGCAATAAAGTTTTAATATATATATAGCTTCCAGAATCAGAGTTTGCAACTATGATTTTTCTGTAGACTCTGTGCAGTGGTCACCCACATACACTGTGCCAGCCCTTGTAGGGCCCTCTCTGGAAAACACAGGGAGCTTTTTCCGTTCTCCTCAAATTATCATAGGACAAAGAACACGAGTAGCCACAGTTCCTGGGAAGCATTTCTAAGTAGTGAGCATTTCAACACATTGTTATTTTTATCACTGATATTTTAATGACATAGTATATAAACCAAATCAGTGCTTGATCTCTGCTATGATTAGGATTGGGTTCCCAGATAATTTAGAAGATGCACACAATAAAAAGAAGCTTTCTGAATATTAACACTGTTTTATGGTATACCATAAATAAGAATCTACATTTATGAGTCAGAGAAATTAAACCGTCAGATGGATTGGAAACAGAAGCAGAAAGCCAATAAGGTATGATGTCTTTCCTTCTGCTTGATAAATTAGAAGTTAACATTTCCACAGATGAATGTAATCTGCCAAGTAAAATTCCCTTAACTTCTGTTGGATATTTCTCTTATCTGTAAATCCTGAGCTTTTTCCATATATAACCTGTTAAATCTGGATTCTCTCAAGCTATTAAATATGTTTATCTTAGGCCAATGCTTGCTATGGAAATGCATTATCTGGCTCAAATCAAACCCTCTCAACTACTATCTGACCAAACTCTACATTAAACCATGATATAGTAGCTAATATTAATTGTCAACAACTGTAAAATGTAGTCAAACTTTTTGCTTAAGAAATTCATTTTACATTGAGCAAAGTTTTCCAATATGTTTTCAGCTTGTGGATTTTTAAATGTTAATTCCATGGTAACTCATTTGTTCTCATGGCAATAGACCCAAAGATCCCAAGGGAGGAGAGCTGCATTTAGATACCCATGTATTACTAAGGTCGTGTGTTTTTTTTTTTTTCTTTTTTTCTTTTTTTCTTTTTTTTTTCTTTCTTTCTTTCTTTTCTTTTTTCTCTTTTTTTTTTTCTAATCAATTTTCTTTCAGAGGTCAGGGTGTTAGATGAGATGACTACTGACTACTGAAGGTTGGGATATGCACATTCATCTCTTTTCAAACTGGCACATTTCTTTCCTTGTGCCTGAGGACTGAGAGAATAGGAGCATTACAAATGAACTCCACTTTACAGATTTGATCAGCACAAAAATATCTTGTTCAGGGAATAACATTTTTTGAAGTATTTGAATCACTCGTACATGAAGCTTTCTCTCTGTTGTGAAACTTTGTTCTTCTTTTGTCTTTCTAAATAACACTGTTTAGATTTTTGGGTCACTATTTTCTAGCTTACTGTTTTATATAATTTTGGCACTTATCCCTGGCTTGTGATGGAACAGAATAGTATCCCATGTTTGAATAAGCCAATAAGGACATCTACTTGAGCTTTACTTAGAAATAACTCTTTTTCAGGGCATATTTGACAAATATTCAGTTGTGAACACACTCTGTGTGTGAACACTATGAGTGTGTAAGTGGGTTTGGGCATGTATGCATCATCTACTTGCATTTTCACACCAGTGCCCTTAGCTATTCTGTCATACCAACTGGGACCTTACCAAACATAAAGTAAGTAGCATACAATTACACATACACTATCTTTATACAAGATCATACACTCTTACAAGGGTGCTTTTAATGATAGCCACTCTTATCCACATTAATATTACTTTTTCAGCTTCAAAAAACTATCAGTTTTAGTTATTTGGTAGCTTAGGTGATAGCTCCATTGCATACACCATTTCACATGCACTATTTCAGTGTGTTTTCATGTTAACATTTGTTCATTTGGGATCTGTTTGATCTCCAGATCAAACTTCTGAAAAAAACAAAACATTTTTTATCAAATATTTTAATGTTCTTTAAAAAATAAAACAAACAAAAAAAGCCAGACATATATCTCAGTCAAAAACTTGTGGACAGCTACACTGTTTGACCAGTCCTGAATGGTAACATATTATGTTCTTTTATGAAGAACTGTTACAATACAAACATTTGTATTCGATTTCCCATGACGTATAGTTATTAACTGAATATTGCTGAGTTCAGTCAGCACTCATATGAAATAACATAAGTAGCGAGACCACAGGTTGCAGCTGTGTCATTTCTCTTATGGGCAGGCCCACTTTCTTTTCTTTTCATATCTCCCTTCAGCAAAGCATACTTTTTTAGTTTGTAGAAACCTTCAGGGCACAGCATGAAACCACTTACTCATGGGGTGAAAGGTTCTTTAATGGACAGCAGAAGTTCACACAGTGAATATGGTGCTGGTTTGCCTCTTGAGTCAAAAAAAGCAAGCACCTGTAAATGATGCATAACTTTTGAATGAGTAAATCCTAAGAACAATCTTCTTGTATTTAAGGGGGGATAAATTTAACTTTAAATTGCTTATCCTCTTTAATTTATAGTATTTGTTTTCAGTATAGCAATTAAAGACATTTCAAAATTACAAAATGAAATTACTTTATTAATATAGATTGTATATATATTCCACTATAATGGTGTGCAAAATAAAATATTGAATAGCATCATCTCTCATAAAGTTTTGTGTGTGCAAAGGAGGTCAATTGTAGTAGTATTTCCAATGAGACACAACAGGACAAACTAGCAAGCAAGCCTGAAATGAGATCACAGGCCTCAGTGATTTTCCCTATTTAGTCCTATGTGCAATATATTTTCTTAAGGTTTAGCATTCAGTGTGTTAATGCTCCATCTTAAAAGCAACCAGTTCTATCAACGAAAACTGATTTTAAGTCACATGCCAAGGATAGGTTTGGAATTTATAAAAAACAAATAAATAAAATGTAAAATCTTTCAGACCATTTTAAATACAGAAAATAAATACTATAATCACAATTTTGAAAAAAAAAAAAAAAATGATTCAGATATCCATATTATCACTCTAGTAATTATTGAAAATATGATATTTTTAAGAAGCTCATGTAGAACTACCTCTCTGGCAAATTATTGTATTCTCTTTTAAATAAAATAATTATTCTGATGAATGAGAAATGATCAGTTCCCATTTATAGAGAGAAGAGAGGTTGCCCAATTTTTTTTTTTTAAATCAATTTATTCAAATGAAACAAGTATTATGTACTTAAAAAAAAAAAAGTTAACTGGTTGGAATAATAAAAAAAAAAAAGATTCCAAAATTTCATGACTATTTTAAATGGGAATCTGTTAACGTGATGTTTAAATAATGATTTATAATTAATTTATTTTTAAATAATTATCCCTAGTGCTTTTAATTAATTATCTTAAGTGGTTCTAGCAATCCAAAGAAGATTTATGATATATGTAGCAGATGGCATCTGTTTTTTTGTTTGTGTGTAGGGTATGGTGGTTGCATTTCATTAAGGGTAGGTGGCTGTAGAGCAAGAAGGCAAGCCAGTTGCTTCCCTCGTCCTAGCTAGTCTATGCTATGGCAGGTGAATCATATTTAGGTGAAAAAAAAGTCTTTCCCTATCCTGGGAGTCCAAAAGCACCGGAGACAGCACTACAGAGTACAGAGGCTGAATGTGGGAGCGCTCCAAGCAGCACGCTCACCAGGCAGGATCCATGGTCCTCAGAGGTTATTAGGGCAAAGAATGATGAGCAATTGTAGTAAACATTAGTTGACTTACTGGGCTAAGATGAAGCCTAACTGAAATAAAATGTCCTTCATGACCATAATGGGGAGGGACCAGATCTATTTACAAAAGTTGTTATTTCTATTCTTGTTCTGAATTTTATCTCTTTTAAAAATTTCCTTGTTGTTTATATTTGAGCAAAACTTTGCATATTACCCTACAGGCCTCTGAGGGCGCTCAGCTGAAATACAAACACCTCTCAAAGCAACTTGTGTCCCACCCTAGGTAGCCTTTCAGAGAACCTGCTTTCATCACTGCACAAATGGGAGATGAGATTTTTTAGGAAACAAACTTCAAAAATTTCAATGCCATTTTGACAACATGCAGGTGCACCGCTTTCTGCTTTCTAGTTAGTGCAAGTAAAGGAAACTTCTTTGTACATTGATATTTAGAGATGTTAGTTTTCAAACTAGCTATAACACCTACTGCAAAAAAAAGTTACTGTACCTTAAAATTTCCTAGCCTGGTCTTGGCTTTCCAGCCTCTGGATTTCTTTGTCTTAGAGATTTATCACCTCTATAAAAGTAATAAGTGAAGATGAAAAAGTTAGTTTGTTGTGAAAGTGAAATCACAATTACAATTAGAAGGAAAAGAACAATAAATACAAGGAGTAACTAACAAAAATAGTGGTTTGTATGTGAATGGTATATACCAGTAAGCTTGAGGGATTTCAGGTGATGCTACACTGTTACATTATGTAGCTCAGTTGTTGTATGCCTTAACAAAATAAGTTTGTCTTATTTAAATATTAAATTCAAAATTTAAAAGTAACATTCTAGCGATGGTTTTAAAGGAGGTGCAAGTACAATACATAACGTTATATTAGAATCCGCTGCTACATGCTGCAGTTGGACTTTACAAAGAAACCCTAGGTTAGGTCACCTTTTTGTAAACAAAATTCCACGTAACTGAAATATCAGCTCTTTCTTATGCAAAGACTTCCTTATCCCCAAAGTGTTCTTTCTTGCTCTCATTAATCTATTGCTCAAACAAATATCACAGTAGCCCTCTCCTGTAATGAATTATGTTAGCTGTTGGACTGTAGGAAGCAATTCTGCTGCATACTGCAGCCTTTTTCCTGTATTGAAAGGTTTTGTGCAGCATCTAAGTTCAAATGTCTTATCAGCAAAGGCTGTAATCAAAAAAATATTGACAAACTCAAAGATCACAGCAGTGTGAGTGATCACAAAGCTAATGGGATTCCTTCTAAAGACAAAGTTCAAAGAGCCTGAAGACACATTTTGGCCAAAACATGACAAGGCTTGATAAGAGTATACACCCATTTGTGGAGTGCAAACATCAGAAAAGGAAAAAAAAAAATCATGTTATAGAGACTAGTTAATAGTAATAATGTCATGAGATTAAAGAATGATAATCTTACAGCCTGTATCTTAATGAGTACCTTTAGGTAATTAGATTTATTAACTTCTGGAGTTCTCTCTGAACAGGGGTTCTGATGGTGCTACAAGATTGACATCTCAAATTGGGCTGTGCCACATTCCAGAAACTGTAGTCTTTTGAGGCAGGGAGATGGACAGCGACCCACTTTTTGTTCATCAGCTAACACTTGTGACTCAGTAGTTCTGTGGCATTGAATGTGGATACACATGGACACATACAGAAGAAGTTTAGCCTATGTAATTTATTAAATAACTGTCTTTTAAAAGGCATGTGTGTTGCAATGAGGAGGAGAAAAAGGGAGACAATTTCAAAATTCCACTGTGCGTCTTTGTTTACAAATTCAATGAGATTTATTTGTGTTTCTGTGCTCTTAATATAGCAGCTATGTGAAGTACATTGTGCACTGTGCTAACAGTTATGTGGGCTGATTGATGACTGCCATTATTATTCATTAGGCACATTATGGATGAGGTTGTTAGACAGACTTTATTAATACAGGAATTTTACAAAGCCTTTCTTGGAATGATCACTGTACATGTTTTGTAAATATGTTTATAGCACAAGGCATTAAACTTGTAGCCACAGATAGCTACAGCTACAAAGAATAAGTTACGAGTTTCTGACATTTCCTCTTTAGATTTCACAGATTTTTGTGAAGGTGCAATTCAGTATTATCTTGTTGAATTCTACCATTGCGGAGTGTTTGCCATCATATCTATTAGGTTTTTCTAGGTGAAGGTGGGGCTCACTGGATCTATTTACCAGTCATATCTGTGCAATTTATATAGGCTTTACTCACAGATGTCATACTCCAATAGATATATGAAATGAAGTGGCTGATATGAAAAGTTATGCAAGGCTCTGGTTGGCTATTTGGTGTTTATAGTGTATGATTATTTGCTAAGTTTCAATCAAAATCAACCCCAAACCAGCAATTAGTTAGCTCCTGCATGCATCAGTGTTGTCCCTGGAGAGAACACAGACAAATGAAAGGAGAGCAGAGAGGGATAGATTTTCATGGGCTTGAAGTTTTGTAGCAGCCCCAGGCATTCTTAAGAGGCATTCTTACTTCATTCAGAGCTTGAAACATGCCTTACTTTCTCTAGTCTCAACAGTAGCTGTTGTTGATGCCTATTTCTGGATTTTTGTTTTGTTTTGTTTGATTTTTTTTTTTTTTTGTGGGAACATTTGACTGCACTTAGTTTTTTACATCAGCAGTGAAATGTACATCCTTGAGACTCAAATGAGAGCATAGCAAAGAACAAAGTTCTAGCTGACTCTCTTAAAGGCAGAAGTGGAATTTTGCAGTTACAGGTTGGATAGTGAGCCATCTTTATAATGAAGGGACCCACATGATTTTCCCGGAAATGTAACCATGTTCTTGAACAGTTTTTGCCCACACACTCAAAAGGAAAAATCTCTTTAAATATGTGCATGTATCTCACTTCAGTTTGAAGTTCTTTGGGAACAGATATATACACCTTCTGAAGTAAACTTTTCTCAAAATTGAGTGCAATATAGCTTTTCACTTCTGTTCATGCTATGAAGGCAGAATGGGTCTTGCCAGAATTGTAGTTTAGTCTTACAACTTAATGAATTTGCAAAAGTTTAAATTAACCACATATTTTGGTTTGTCAAAGGTCAGATCAAAGACAAGCAAGTGAAATGAAAAGAAGCAATATAGAAACTTCCACAAAGCTATGAACAGTGACATATGGCTTAATATTTTGGTAGAAGTAGTACATACAGTATTAGATAATCTGGAGATTTGAAATAGAATATCTGCCTGGGAGCTCCAAGACATATTTTTTCTGCAGAATCTCAAGCATGATGTTACTATCACTACAGGGTCAGTGTAAGAGCAAAATTAGATTTGAATGATTTGCATAACCTGTGCGACAGTACTAAATAGGGAAATACAAAACCCTTAATGGGCTTTAAAAAAAGCATCCTAAACCACAAATGTAATTTGTTGTCAGTTCAGATGTATCCTTAGTGATTGTCAAAATTTTCTTTTTTTTCTTTCACTATGGTGAAGATGTGTAGGAGTGCATTCCAGGCAACAATACCCAGAAATAAACAGCATGTTGTAGCTGCTCCTTTACCGTCATCATTATTCAATTGATGAAAAGCAATCTTCCGTTCCATGAGGATGCAGTTCACAGCTCTTGGCCATTCTCTTTAGTTCCTTGCAAAAGAACCCACCTAGGTGGTGTCCATGGTGTTGAGGTAATGTAAATAGTGTAAAAGCTGAAAGATAGCTCAATGTTGGATTGTGCTATGGAGAAATAGGTTTGATGGAAGGACCGTGAAGTTTAAGAAGAAGAAATGAGGAAAGTGGCTGCCAAGTAAAGGTAGAATAAGGTATATAGCTGTGCTGATTGAATCTTTGGTCATTGGTGCATATTCTGTACAGACCAAGTACATTTTTACCCAGTGTGTGCTGCTTTTTCAATTTTGGCAGCACAAAGTGAAGTTATATCGTCATTTCTGGCAAGTCAGGAAATTTCTCTGGTAAACTCTAAAAATGTTAACATGTCTCTGATATATATATATGCAATCTACTGCATAGATTGTATTAAATGATTCTAGGATTCTAAATGCAGTTATGTAAAACTAATTTCTAAACAGAGGCAGATGCTTCTACTGATGTAACTTAAAAACTACCTTTCCAAATAAAATATATTTAAATGTTAAGGGTCTCTAGATAGTGGTAACCACGCCAAAGATAGAACAAAAAAGTTAGAACTGAGTCTAGAATGAAGAATTTCTGATGTTGCTCTACATTGCTGATATACGGTGTTTTTTTACAGTTGTGATTTACACAAGGACATGTCAAATTATCTGAACAGGTAAGAGATTGCAGAGAAGACTAATGCAGATTCCTTCCAAGCTGTGCAGAAAAACTCAGGTCACAGTTTAATGATGCCATAATGATGACATAAACTTAGTTTAATCAGGGAAAATGTAATATTCACAAAGGAGAGCATTCAATAATTAAAAAATAGGTGTAGTACATAATGTTGAGGGATTTCTTTTAAAGGCAAATTTCTATATAATGGGTTACAAGTTAGCAAAGAATATATCTGTCTTCCAACAAGTCCCTAATTCCTGGCTTGCTGCAATATTATCCACTCTTACAAATTGACTTTCTTTTTTTCTGATCTGTTTGTAATTACATGGTTTGTTAGATGCTGGAAGGCATAACAATGTTACTTTGCTTTTCTGGTCTGTTTCCTCAGATCTGAAAGCTAATGTACTCAAATGTTTGTCTATTTACACCAGATACAGCATACTCTGGGGTCAGGCATTTATCTAGTCTATCCATCCAAATTTTTCTATCGTCTCACTCTTACTCTCAGCTGCCAGTTCCCATAAATTAGCTCACCTCTTTTCAAGCATTGCATAGTAAGTCAAAGAACCTTGACTTTTCTAGTGGTTTCATTTACTTTGTAACCACCTTGTATTCATTGTGAGACATTTATAGGAATATTACATAAATTTTTGTTTGTTTTTAAGTGCTGTTTCTGTGGCAGACTTGTGGACTAGTTTAAGGGTTAAAACTTTGTGATGTTGTAAATGGAGCATGGCAAGGAATTGGTCTAGTTTCTCACCTCACCTCATTTTGAGAGCTGAAAATAAATTATTTAAGCAATAAGGACAGACTTTGCAGTGGTGCTGATTAACACTCACTCTAGATGTTTGCCTTGTTTTTGCATCACGTGAACTATACATTAATCAGCACTAATGCACAAGATAACATTTCTATTTTTTTTTTTTCTCTTGATAGAATTGGAATTTAAGTATTTATTGCCATTAACAATTATGATTTGTGAGCAAAATGTTAAATTCTTATTTCTAGTATTTGCAATGACAAAAATGCATCCAAAACCAAATTTTATTTGGTGGTTGGTTTTCTTTGTTAGTTTGTTTTTTAGGATTTCCCTTTCTTATCTTACTAGTTACAGACCTAAAGCACTTTCATGAAATTCATATGTTTGTAGTTTAAATTGTCTTTTCTTTTTAGCATTGACTGATTCATACTTAGGTCAGTCTTGCACTGAGGCATGGCTAACGTGAATTTATTTCTGGAACATCAGCTCCTGCTGTAGCACAGCAGAAATTCCTGCTAGAAGGACACTAGATTGTATTGATGGATGCAGCTACATTAATATCTCAGTTTGGTTCAGGAGTTTACTTTTGATGGCTTTTGTTTGTTTGTTTGTTTTCTGGTATCTGGCTTAGCAGTTTATTTGCATTGTGGAGTTGTCTTTAGGGCTCCCATCGCTTGGCATCACTTGTTAATGCTGTCATAGCCTGTGCTGCTCTGACGGGGTGTTCTGTGGGTCCCAACTATAAGGTGGATGGACCTTTACATCTTTCCTAACAGAGGAATTCTAAAAACATTAAAAGAGCTTTCAAACTCTATGTTAAGATTTTACTTAAACACAAAATAAAACAGCATTTTTCAAGCAGGAGATCAGATAGGGGTAAAATTCAGATCTGAATGAAAGGGTATAAATTAAAATGTTTTTAGCAAATGAATAGCTTCCTGCTTGTTGTTTCATTTCAGAAAAACAAACAAACAAACAAAAACCCTTTCGATTTACTTTCTCTCCAGTAACATTAGTAGCTTTCTGGGTTGCAAAAACCTTACACAGTCTATTCTGAATTCCTCAAAATGGCTTCTATTTCTTTGTCTCAGTGACATGTCTTTGTGTCTGCTTTTCCATTCCCCTGGATGCATTTGGTAAGTACCTCCTAGGAAGAAGGAATTTTACTAGGCAGAATGTAAAGGGATTTACATGGTCCAATGTACTGAAACAGGAAAAGAACAGGAAAGACCCTGCTGGAACAGGATCATCTGAACTGGTTCAAAGCCAAGGGCACAACAAGCACTTAATCTGTATCACTTGTGCTATGCTGTGTTTTGTAGCATAAAATCTCGTTATTCATGAACACCCCGACCACATGCAGCAGTTTGGGAACATCAAATCTCTTATGCTCTGGCCTTTGAGCATAGTTAAAAGAGTTCTTTAGAGAGGCCTTATATTACGGTCATCAAATAAGGTCTAATCCACAATAAAAGTTAGGATTTACTAGAGGGATATGAGGGAAACAAAGCATGATGTGGGCCAGCCTAGGATCCCTGAAGTCTGTGAGTGATCCACCCCTCAGGTGTCAGTACTCAGTAGATTCATTCCCTTCCACTTCTCTTCTTTTTAGTTTCTGAATACTACAGATATTTCATTGGTCTTTTCCACTCTGAAAGATTTAAACTTTTTGTTTGAGTAAGAATTGGTCCTTTCTGCATCTGTAAACAATAAAAAACTAAAGCTAAGCAATCTTATGACTATTGTTCACAGATTAGTTTACCTAACATTTCTGTGCTTTGCTTTCTGTTCAGTCACAAACTCCTGTCATTTTCTTTCTCTCCCATACACAAGTTCTCTTATTCTTTTTTTTTTTTTTTTTTTTTTTTTTTTTTAATCTTTGATGCTGAAATCTCAGCCTCCTTTTACAGCAGGTTTTCATTTCATCTTCACTGCTTCAAATGTTCTCCCTTCTTACACATCCCAAATTTTGCCATCATTATCAGATGCATTGCTGTTATCACAGTTCTCTCCTTCCTAAATTGTAAAGCAGCTTTGCCTCTTTCACATACAGTTCAATTTTATGCTTTATAAAGTTATTCTAAAACACTCTCTGGCTATTCCCACCCTCACTGCTCCCGCTGCTTCCATTGCTTGGAATATACCGGTCTCCATTCACCTTGATAAGCATGTCCATTCTTCTCTTTTGTAGTGGGTTTATGTGGCAAGGTTTTGGTAGCAGGGGGGCGTAGGGGTGGCTTCTGTGAGAAGGATCTAGAAGCTGCCCCATGTTTGGTAAGGGCCCCACTGCTGACCAGAGCTGAGCCAATAAGTGATGTTGTTTGCACCTCTGTGAGAGCATATTTAAGACGGGAAAAAAAAAAAAGAAAAAAAAAAAAAAAAAAAAAAAAACACTGCACCACACAGCAGCTGGGAGAGTGAGAGGAGTGAGGAACAGCCTTGCAGGTGCCAAGGTCAGTGAAGAAGGAGGGGGAGGGGTGCTCCAGGCGCCGGAGCAGAAGTCCCCTGCGGCCTGTGGTGAGGACCATGGTGAAGCAGGCTGTCCCCCTGCAGCCCATGGAGTACCACGGTGGAGCAGGGTTCCACGCTGCAGCCCGTGGAGGAGACCACGGTGGAGCAGGTGGACCTGCACCGACGGAGACTGCAGCTTGTGGAAGACCCCTGCCGGAGCAGATTCCGGGCCGGACCTGCAGCCCGTGGAGAGGAGCCCACGCAGGAGCAGGTGACCTGGCAGGAGCTGCTGCCTGTGGGGGACCCAGGTTGGAGCAGTTTGCTCCCGAGGGATGGACCCCGTGGTACAGACCCATATCTGGAGCAGTTCTTGAAGAGCTGCTGCCTGTGGGAAGCCCACACCAGATCAGTTCGGGAAGGACTGCATCCCGTGGGAGGGACCCCACAGCACAGGGGACGAGAGTGACTGAGAAGGAGCGGCAGAGAAGAATTGCTATAGACTGACCATAACCGCCACTCCCCCGTTCCCCTGCAGCGCTCGGGGGGAGGAGGTAGAAGAGGGTGGATGGGGGGGAAGGTGCTTTTGGTTTCTTTCCTTTGTTTCTCACTTCTCTAGCTCGTTAGTAATAGGCAATAAATCTTACTATCTCCCTATGCTGAGTCTGTTTTGCCCATCACTATAATTACTGTGCGATCTCCTTGTCCTTATCTCATCCCTTGAGCCCCTTTCATCGTATTTTCTCCCTGTTCCTCTTTGAGGAGGGGGAGTGAGAGAACGGTTGTGGTGGAGCTCGGTCGTCCACCGAGTAAAACCATCACAGAAGCACTTTTAATAAGCTGTACATTTGGCAAAGCCCATAAGTACAGGCAACCCTTGGAGAGCCCATTTACAACATAAGGTGAAGATTTCACTCTGGTTCCCTTCAGCGCCTGATGACAGAAGCACTTCTGTCACCTCTCCAAGGTAGATGCCTTCAGGGGAACAGCGCTTATGGGACAGTGAGCCCTGGGCCCTGTGTTTGTATATCTTTGATCTATGTATATCTTTGAAAGACACACACTGCCTTAATTCCAGTTGTTGTCAAAAAATTAAATAACATAAAAATGCTGCTTTTAGATATTAATACTGCTTTTGCAACATATGGAATGTCTATGCTCATTTGGGAAACTGTATAAAAGCTTTGAGTTTTTTTTTTTTTAATTATTTTTTTTTTGTTGGTGTTTCATTTTAAAATCTCAAATTCTTCTGAATGTTTCCTCAGCTGATGTCTTAGTCAACATTAGCATTTAGTTGTCCTTTTAGAAATCACTGGGTGACTTCCAGATGATTAATAATGTGAAAGTCCTACGCAATTCTGAGACAGAATTATAGCACCCTGAATGTCAGTTTGGAACATATACTGACTATTGTGTCCATCAACAGCAATATTTCTATTTCCAGCCACCTATAAGTGTCTGTGCTTAAGCATGTTTACTTCTGCAGTGGAATTTTTCAGAGACCTATTCTGAAAAACATGGGCTTCTGTTCTCCTGAGACCACCACTTGATGCACTTCCTTGTAAATAATGATGATACTTTTTCTTGGCATTTATCTGATAGACAAAATCTTGATTTTTTAAATAATTAAAAATTTAACTTCTGTTTGATTTATGCATTCATGTTTGGACCCTCCCCTTGATTTCCCTAAGATGAGGAGCATAGCTTTTAGAGATTATAAGAATTTATCAGCCAACTGGTGGAATGATGTTTTAATGTAGAAATTAGATAAAATGTTACCTTGAGCAAGCCTCTATGTTTAAAGAGCATCATTTCATATTGCTGTATTTAGGATGATGCGATTACATAGGTGAAGATGCATTAGAATAAACAAAAATGCATTAGAATAAACAAAAGCACAATATATATATATATATACATATATATATATTTTCCTCAGCACTACAACACTGATTCTCCTTGAGTATCCTCAGAAATATTTGTATTTTTTGGATATCAGAAAAACTATACTTAGGGAAGCAAATATGCTTCTTATACTTCCCAATTGATCTTAAAATATTTCTGATTCCATTAAGTACAGAAAAGCTGTGCAGAGGTTGGGATCTCAATTAAGACTATCTTGCAGCAATATTTTATAATTTAAGTATTACAGATTTCATTTGTTAATAGCATTTTTATTAGGAATGGCAATCTTACAAGGCATCTTACTTGACATAGGATTTTGTTTTTCTTTACAAAATATGTTTGAATGACTGCAGCATTCTTAATGCAAGAATTCAAATGCTTTTCCAATTGTGTTCTTATCTAAGCAGATCCTGTAAGTACACTATAATCAAGTTCACAAACAGAATAATATACACTTCAGTGTGTGCAAAGGTGTATAGCTGTTATCAAGACAATGTATAGATAGATGTTTCTAATTTTAATGGTGCCTTTGAGCAAGTAACATTTCCACCGTTCATCAGATTGAAGGGCCATCATTTTAATATAGTCTTCTGTATGCTATCACATTCTTTCCAATCCATTTCACAAGGAAATTGTCCATTGTTAGAAAGATATTGTTTGCATGGTTTGGTACATCACTGTCACACTATTAACCTTCAAATATTATGCACACAATTGACATACACTAAAAGAAGTGAATCAAGATGTTTTCACTTATTTTTGCTGTCTAGAGGACACACGTTAAATAATGTGCTCTTAATTTGACTGACAAGAGACCATGAAAATGATACTTTTATAATACAGAAGTAAACTAAGAATAATTTTGAAGATGTTATTGTGAGAAGGTTTTTTTTTTATTTTTTATTTTATTTTTTTCCTTTAAGTACCCTAACACATGGATGCCCAAAGTAGGTTTTGTTATTTCCCTCCCATACTTGTATGATCTAAATTCATTAAAATTTGAAGCACTGAAAATAAGTTGTGCACTGGAAATATATTTAAGATATTGAAAACAGCAGCTATTGTTATCCAGCTTACCAAATCTTTAAAGTACATGTAGGTATCCTTTGTCTTCAGATTGAAACCATATAAATCCCAACCTGCCGAAAGAATTAAGGCATTGTTATTTTGCATGAATTAATATATGCAAAGTTGTTAGAGAATAATTATGTGTTGTTGAAACTAGAGCACGCATAAGAACCAAATAATTTCTTACTCGGTGATTTACAAGAATTTAACCTTGTATTAAAACGGAGGCTGAATTTTTTCTCTCAGTTTTTCACTTTATTGGCATTCATTGTTTCACAGACTACCTACATCTCAGAGGGCTAAATCTGCCACATGGTCTTCATGGTCCAATACAAAGCTTATGGCTTATTCTTTTGCACTGATGTAGTGAACGTGGTTCTACTCTTAAACTACTTTTCTGTCTTTCCATTCCTGATAAAGTGGCCTTCCTACAAACGTCTGCTTCTCATGGACATTAGCAAGTGTTCTAAGGTCTAACTTGGTAACTAGACGGGTTCTTCCACTCCTTCATATATGTATGGAGGAAAAAAATCTCTTTCTCTGTCCCTTTCCTATAGTTAGTGAATAGTGTTGGCTCCCTTGGTTAATTCAGGTTGTTATGTTATGCTATGCCTCCACTTGAAATTAGGATAGGAAGCAGGGGAAGAAGAGATGGGGGGGGGGGGGGAAGTTTTGAAGAAGCAGTCTCACAGGAGTGGGTCTGGAGTGTTTATTCTACCCATTAACCCCATTGTAAATTACCTTCTCGAGCTGCTCTCAGTAGAGTGCTTTTTCAAGGACTTCGAAGCACTAGTATTTGTTCTCCAAATGTTTGAAGAAAACTGCTGATTTTCTTTTCACAAAGTGAGTATGATTTCCAACTGAAAAGTCACATTACATATTAGATCAAGTTCCCTAGCCATGGTTAAGTGATAGTGAATGCCAGTGTATTGTTTGGCAAGAAAAGTACTTTGATACATTTTATGCTTTTATAAAGTCTCACATCAAATGCTAGAGTAATTGATTTCTTCTAAAATGCTTGCAATTTTTATGTGCACTTCTGGTCAGTGGATGGACAGCTAACAAGACTTAGGATGTTCTTAAAACAGAGCATGATTTTCTTTATTTAAATAAAACTTAGGGATATGTTCTAAATTAGGCTTCTATCCTGGTGAAGTACCAAACTTTTACCATAATCTGAGATCCCTGCCCCTGAGCTAATGACACTGTTTCGTTTTTGGCACCTATTAAAGAAAAGTACTTTTTTTGTTTTCTAAATTTTGTTTTCAAGACTCAAAGTGAGGGAAGTCTTTTATTTCAGAAAATCATAACAGCTCTTTGTCAATATTTTGAAAAAGGAACAGAGACAGACATGAAATATTAAACATGCCAAATCCCATCCTTTCTGCTAGCATGCCTTTGATTTCAATAGTTCTGTTTAGTGTGGGTTATTTATACTTTTCCAACAAGAACTAATTTAAACATTCATATTCCTAGATCTCAGTTAAATATTTATATAAGTTTATAAAGCTGCTTCTGCTGATTAGTGAGCTACCTGTTATGGGAGAACAAAGAACTTCAAAAGGCAGCAAATTAAGGTCACAGGTCAGTGTTCAGGCAAAATAGAGCCAGGCTACCAAATGATTTCCTGTTATTAAGCCAATAAATCAGGGAGATGTTGATAGATGCAAGCACTGGGGCAGTGTGTCAGCTTCATGAAAAAATTGTTTAACAGATTCAGGTGATCGATGCTGTCAGAATCTTGCATGTGAAAAATAAGATGACAAATTAAGCTGTAAGGCTGTGACACCAGAGATTATTATGTGCCCCTTCCCCCTGCCCCCCACCACTGCCACCATCATTTTACATCTAGCCTAAAAGGAAAAGCACAACAAATAAATAAATAAAATTATGTGTCTATCCATTTGTGTCCCTTGGAAAGCCCACAAGTGAGGCGGAAGGCTAATGGATTTTCAAAGCAAATGCAACCTGCTGCATAAGCCCTGATTGAAGAGCTCTGAAGGGGAAGAAAATAGATAAAGGGGTTATTGAATTATTAATGGGCTCTATGATAGTGGCCTAATTAGAGCTAAAGAGGTATCACTTTTTACTAATGGTATGATGAAAACAAAAATAACCCATCACAAGTCATCATGAAAGAAGTTCTGTTAAAATTAAATACCTTTTCATGGCAAAAGGTGTTATACTGTATTTACTTATAGCAATTTTGGGAGGTTTTGTATTACAAAACAGAAAATGAAAATCTGCCTTTTTTTTTTTTCTTTTTTTTTTCTGAAAGACACGAGCAGAGTAATCCAGTAATTGCTGCTGAATGCTTGGGCCTTCTTGCTTCCTCAATTTGAAGACACTTAAAACTGAAAAAAAAAAAAGAAAAAGATTAATCTCTGTTAAACAGAGTATCTTTGTAGTCAAATGTGTCTGCTACCATGAGCCAGTGAAAGCTGAGTGATGTGGTTTATTCATTTTTGTTTGTTTGTTTCTTTGTTCCTTTTTAAGATAAAGACATTTAATGAGATGCTTTCTTAAAACTTGCAAAATAGGGCCCAAGAGACCCTTAATGTGATCTTCATTGGAAGCTTGCTGCTGGGAAGCAGTGCCGCCCCCCCCCCTCACCCCCCCCCACCCGCCAGCCGTGATGAGCTCCAGGCTTGCCAGCTCCCTCCACCCAGGTGCTTGCTCTCCCCATGGCTTCAGTGAGGTGGAAGGGGCTCAGCAAAGGGCTCCAAGTGAGGCATTTGGCTGTTTTCCATCTGGGTCAAGCAGTAGCTCTTTCCTGATTTCCATGATGTGATGTGTAAGATAGGTCATTGTCTTTACTCGAGAGTCAAAAATGAGCCAAAAAAGCAAGTGTGCAATGTGAGATACAAATTCTCAAGCATTAAGCTAATCTGTGAGTTCTTAAATATCATCAGGCTGTAGGAGCGCTGACTTTATGGGGAAAGTTAGCAGAGAAAATAACAAAAAGTATTTGTGTCTGCATTAAGAAATACTTGAAAGCCAGTACAAACTGTCATGAGAACAGTTTATTTTTTCAATATAGTTATTCAATACAATTTTTTCAATAGTTACTTTCAATAGTTACTTGGTCTGAAACATAAGATTATGGGCATTGCTTGTCTCATAAATGGACAGGGAAGTGCTGTGCATCTAAGTGTTTTACAGACAAGCTCACCTTGATAAGATAAAGAATTTTTTTTTCTCTGAGTGGCACATGTATTCCCTGTTCGTTTGTGTCTCTGATCTTTTTTTTGTTGTTGTTATTTTTTCTTTTTTTTTTTTCTTTTTTTTTTCCCCAGTGGTTTGTCTTATGCCCTATTGGCTGGAGCCTCTACAGAAGCCTGGAGAGAACCAAAGATCCCATACTGTCTTCTTTCTCAAAGTGAAATGATGACGCTGGATGGAAAATACATATGCCAAAATATTTTATTATTATTATTATTATTATTATTAATTTTATTTCATAAATGTTCCCTCAGATCTTTGGCTGAGTCAGTTCATAATGACGAGGGCCTGGTGAATGATAATTGCTAGCAATTTGAAAGATATGAGTGGGTAGAAAGCTCCAAGTCAACTCAGAAGTGTTTTTTTTTTTGTTTGTTTGTTTGTTTTTCAGGAAAAATAAGC
This sequence comes from Oxyura jamaicensis, assembly GCF_011077185.1. Taxonomy (NCBI): domain Eukaryota; kingdom Metazoa; phylum Chordata; class Aves; order Anseriformes; family Anatidae; genus Oxyura; species Oxyura jamaicensis. The sequence continues at coordinate 100,891,158 of NC_048893.1, read as the reverse complement.
AATCAAATCAAACCAGTAAAATGGATGAAATTTACGGAATTTGTTTGATTCTGCCAATTTGAGAGAAATCCAATTTAAGCTATTATTTTGCAAGGCTGAGTTTCAGTGTCAGACATTAACAGCGCAGGCTCAGGGCGTGCTCTGGAATGTGTTGCCAAGCTGGTAATAGGCTCCCTCAGCAGCTGTAGTCTGCCCTGAGGGCATGTACATTGAGTGGAGGCGGTGGGCTCCTGCCCTCCTGGGAGGCAAGGGTGACAGCACCTGAGAATGTCCCCTTCCGACCAAGCTCATCCCATCTCCAGGCATGTCAGTTTAAGTGCTGACTCATTAACACAGTTCTTTCAGAGTGATAAAGATATTTCTATGTAGAAGTGTGTGTGAGCCAGCCTGGATCACTTTAATAGGCCCAAGTTAGAAGGAAACTACACAAGTTGTGCTGCTGTGGTGAAGGGTCACTACGTCTGTTTCTGGGTTAGTGGCAAGGAGATTTTATCAGGTTCAGTTGCAGTTGGATCAGAACAGGCAAATGCAGCCCAAATATGTCAAATACACACAACACAGCTGAACCTTTCTGAATGTTGCCTTTCCATCTCTTCCATTTTTAGCATAGGCCAAGCCAGCCAGACTTTTTAAGAGTCTAAATAATCATGGATGAAGTTGGATCAGCAACTCATACCTTACAGAGCAATGATGAGAAAGAGAAGAGTATTGACTGACTGAACAGCAACACCCATTCCTCCCTTCGCTCATCACCCACATGCACAATCATGAGGAATGTTTTGCTCTCACTAAAATACCACCATCATATGTGAATGTCTGGATGGTACAGCTGGCTCAGGGGGCAGTATTTGCCGCAGTTTATTACAGATGTGCTGTCATCAAACACCACCTTTTTGTCTCTTGCATAAGCCATAAATGGCAGATCTGCTTGCATTATTCAGGTAAATGCCATGGCGGAGGTGCTGGCACAGAATACAGCACACTTCTGGCCCAGTGATGTACAAGCTGCTCCATCACACTGAGATCACACAGCTATGCCTTGTATCTCCTGGATGATGCTTTCAAGCTATTTTAGACAGTTCTATCTCTTGTTTTATGGGGAAAAATAGGGGAATAAGAAGGGATAGAAAGAAACAATTTATTAATATCATACAGACTCATAAAATATTGCTTCCTTTGCAATCCTGTAATAATGTATGAGCAACATAGATCAGTTTGTGAAATTAATTTCTTTCTAGAAATTCTGTGTGTTGCAGGAAACTGCATAAATACTCCACAGCAGTGCCATTTGCTCCACTGAAGCAATAACCATTTATTTCTGTGAGTTTCAGAGTTATAGTGTGAGGGTCTTTTATTATTAACCCCAGTGGTCTCTGCATAGGTTACTTTCATCTATGTGGAAATGTGCAAAGTTTCTTTTATCAACTTTTAATTTTCATACGCTGAGGAATTGAGATGAGCCAACTGGATACCCTATGAAGACATTGCATGTGGTGCATATTGTCATTTTAATGTAGACACATTAACAGTTTTTCAATACACAGTGTACTTACAGTAGGTTGTTAAAAATTGCCTTGAAATTTGGATTGAAAAAGAAAAATATAAGTCTTTGGTTTATCATGTGCGTAACAAACTGTCAGAACGCTACATGTGGTTATATAATTAAAGGCCGCCATTCTTCACTCCATGACAGTGCTGTTAATGAGTCGACTCTATTGAGGGTCTCTTCTCAGATATATCTTAGGGTGCTATATACTATCATTTTAAAACAGCATGAGTACAATGGCAATTTATTAAAATACTGTTAACTTTCTCAATGCGACTATGAGGTTAATTAAATATAACAAGTTCACTTCTGTGATTGGCTCCACATTCTGCAGGCTATTTTTTCACCAGATCCTCAAGGATTTCCCATCTGTGTGGGAAACCAAGAGGCACCCCATGTGACATAGTTTTCTGCACTTTGAGAGATTTGTAATTCCCTGTCAAAGAAGTGCAAATTAAATTTAGGTCTTGATTGCCTCCAAGATTTAGGTCCAAAAATTTCTGATCCAAAACTCTGTCCTAATGCTGTGGAAACTTTTCTCTGTCTTAGTAGTGTGGTTTATATCAGTAAATTAAACATGGCTACAAACATGATGGTCTGATTCCTGAGGCTACATGATGGGAAACAACCTCCATCTCTGCTACTTACCCACCTTTAGGTTCCACAAGAGGCTAGCTGCATGAAAACTGTTTATTGATCCGTACCTGTCCCAAGTTAACTCCAGACTTGTACACAAGAGCAATTGGGAGAGTGCAAGCTGGCCTGGGCCAAAATCACACCAGGGATCCTCCAATACTAAGAAGGTATAAACAGTTGTGTCTCAGATCCTGAGTGTCACAAGGCACTGTTTAATTTCCTGCTAGCCTGTGAATGCTATTGGGGGGCGGGGGGGGGGGGGGGGGAGTTAACTAACCAGCAATCAGGGAACCAGGCCCACTGAATAACTTCCATCATCTGTAGACCCAGGAATGTGTGCTCAACTGGACTAAACAGCATGACATGTACACAGACCGACCTACCCTTAAAGTTATGATAATGATGACAATAATAATTCCAGTGCAATGGACTTGTATGTTAAATGTTCGTGTTACTACATCATGATAAAACCTTTCACTTTAAAAGGCTCTGTAATAAACAGCTCTTTAAATAAGAAGCTTGATACCCTTCCCTTCAACTTTGTTACATAAAAATTGAAGTACATCATCGAATAGAATCACCATAGGCCATATGGTATTTAACTTGCACAAATTAGATTGTGTTCGGATAAAACCATATTGTTTGTATATGTATTTTCTGTGTGTTCCACTGGCTACTTAGAATTAGCACACTGTTTCCAGCAAAGCTATTGGAGTTCCTGCTTTTTTGTCAGATCCTTATCTCATACTTTCAAGCGCTGGAAATAATCACCTTTCCTACAGTCTGTTTTGCTAATGTAAGAGACAGCCCTAAACAATCTAGTCTAAGCCTAAAGCTAAACCGGCATGACTTACACTCATTTCCTTATGACTAATATTGAAGTGACTACATAGATATTTTTCTGTACACTATATCTGTGCACAGCCTTCTAGCGATTTTTCTTCTGTGATCTTTCTATTCCATACCTGAAATAACAGTCTTTATATCTTTAATGCCAGTTCTGGAAACCCTGGTGAATGTTCCAGATACAAGTCAGCTACCAATCCATAGCTTGATTTCTCCAGAATATTATTACTTTTTTTCTTTCATGGGTCAAGGTGGTGGACCATGTTATGGGGCACACACATCCATGCTCCAGGCATAGTTGTAGTATGCATTTCTTGAACTTCAAAGTTTTACAAGGCCAACACTGAGTCAACATTTTTTTTTAATATATGTTGTCAGGAGCATTTTTGTAATAGGGGTGACATACTTAATCTAACACTATTACAGATAAAATAAAAAGAAGATTTGATTTGATTTAGCTAAATTGGGAACCCAGAATTCTAGAAGAGCTATTATCTATAGATTGTTTTCCTCTATTCCTGTTTCTAAATAGTAAGAAAAGTGTGCCACATTTTTAAGAATATTTTAAGCTCTGATCAAGGCATATGTATAACAAATAGTGAGTAAACAGAGTACACTAGCGTAAATTGTGTGAATTCCTTTCAGATTACCCCATAATCTCCATGCAGAGTTTCTTACTTTGAGTATTAATTATCCCACAACATAATTGAGCCTTGAATTACTCATAATTATCTATTTTCTGTGGTAAAACAAAACCATGTAATTATTCTCTCTTCAATGCCTTGAATTTATACATCGTATGAACAGAATTTAAGCCAGGGTGTGCCCAGCTATCAGTGAGAGTGGGTTTATTCTTGCAGTCCTGAACTTCTTTATAACAATATAACTTTATTTCAAGCGAGCCAGAAATGTACCCCAGAGAACAGCTAATCTACTTTGGGGATGTGAATGGTGAAGGTGTAGTCTAAAGTGTGTCTTTAATTGTCTTGATCAATGCTGCTTAAGTAAGGTTTAGGTTAAGGCGTGTGGAGATATCTGGTCATAGTGCATTACAGTATTGCCATGCCCCTCATACCATGTTTTTTGGAGACATACTTTTGGTGACATACGTTTTATTTATTTATTTATTTTTGTACTGCATTTATTTACAGCAGGCAGACAGGACCTTGAACAGTTCCAAGATGGTTGCCTTTGAAGGTGCTTAAAGTTATCTGTCTCTGTCTGAAGCATAGTTACTGAGACTCAAGCCCAACATTGTCTGAATTAAATCATTAGGTAACTATAAACAAACCAAAACAGTTATTTCCTGGAATAGAATAGATCTAAATCTTTATGATAATGGGATCCTAAACTTTAGATCCTGAGATTTGGATTCTCATTTTACAAAGGCAAATAAATGATGTTCTCTAAAACAGATATAATACGGGAAAGTCAAAAAACAGGTAAAAGGTTTTGAATCATGTCATTTTCTGTTTTGTATCTCTGTTATATGCCCTGTGATGGAGCACCTGCACCAAGGCTTTCTAGAAATGACATATCACAAAAAGGTCAGATATCATGCAATTCCTCTGCTGAGGCATCTGTCAAGTCATGTTTGCCATCAAAACAAGGTAATGTCCTGAAAGAAAGCAGTATGTTTTGCAGCACTGTGTAGCATATGGCACTGGAAATGCATGTCAGTAAAGTAAAAGTCATGCCACGTACCTGCTTTTCAACTGTAGCATGCTATTTGTCATAAAAAAGCCGCAGTTGTTAAATTTTTCATAAACAATGTCCATGTTTTCGCATATTGCTTCACATACCAGATTAAAAGAAGAGAAAGCCTTTGTTCAGTACAGAAATCTAAAATGTCAGAATATAATGCATTGTTATAAAAAATATGAGAATAATTCTCATTTACACAAAGGCTCACTTACATTGCCTGAACAGAGCAAAGGATTGTGAGTTTAAATCATCCACTTGAAGAGTAAATGAGAATTGGGCCCAAATACTTGGATTTAATCCTAGATAACTAGGAGTCTTCTTTTGAAAATCCTTTGCAAAAATCTCAAATAACTGGGTACAATTGCTTCTAAGGAGAAGGAAATATTAAGAGTAAAGTTATATCTAGAAGTAAATCGTTCAGGTGGTTTCAAAGCCATGCAACGTCCTTGAATACTAATATTTGCAGTGGGGAATATACATGATGAAATGTGTTTTAAAATGTGCACGTATACCATGGTGATAGTAGCATTTGAAGTACATATCCTGGATAAATGAAAAAGGGTCAACCTCCTCATGACTCAATATAAAAGGAGTTTCTGCATGCCATATAAATAAAGGCTGAAATGAAAGGAAGGCTACCAGTTTAAATAGCCAAAAGGAATTTAACTTAATTTCTTACTTTACCTCTCCTCAACAGAGAAGTTATGTAGATTGTTTGTTTGTTTTTTGTTTTTGTTTTTTTTTTTTTGTTTTATAGTTCAATACAAACACAATTTGGTTTTAGGTGTGTGTTTGCTGATGGTTATTCTTGTATGCTCCCTAGTCTCACTGCTGAGAGACAGAAAGAGACTTAAGTCCAGGTCAAGGCTTATATATGAGAAGGATGAAGCCCTAGCTGTTCATCAGTGGACTAAGAAAAAACCAAGCTTTCTTAGACCTTGGAATGGCTCTTAAAAGTGACGGCTAGGTGCCGTCATGCTCTAGTGAGCATGTCCACCAACTGCTATGATTTTGAAAATACCAACTTTTAATTGCCCTATATCATATACTCATCCTCAGTATTTTGAGTGGTTACTGCTTTAGGCCTTTTTACCTGTTTGCAAAATGAATAATTTGATAGCTACAGAAAAATAGGGCCATAAAGACCAGATAACTGCAGACTGCTCTGCTTTTTCCTTTTTTTTTTTTTTTTTTTTTTTTTTTAACAATTAATTGCTATTCAGGATTATTACTGCAACGTATTTTAGCCTATGGAGGATGAGATGCTGTATCTGTGAGAAATCAAAACAGTCTGACTTACTATATTACACTAATTTTTAATCAAAGTACATTTACATACACTTTGTGAATATGTTCATCAGAAAATATACAGCAAGATAAAGATACTCAACACTTTTTGACAGTAGAAACTGGAAGTACTGTGACTTAGTCCCTATCTAGATTTAGGGTTAGTGTAACCCATAGAGATACTTATGGCTAAATGTTAAACCTACAGTGTCCATGAAATGTGCGGCATTGTTAAGTATACATACCGAAAATATTGTCATTTCTTTTGCAAAGCATGGCAGTATGTCAAATCTGTGAACATGGAAAGTCTTTCCTGTATTTAAGATCCGCATAAAGTCTTAGCAAATCTCCAAACTCAAATCTGTGCAAGTAAATTGAGGAAATTTGTTGTATTATAGCTAATGCAGAAAAAAAAAAAAAATAGTTTCACATAGTAATTTTAGACTCAATGTTAAAGAGCAGATTTCTTCTTATTTAAGAGGATTTTGTTTGTCTGGTCCTTCAAAATAGCAGGAGCTTTTGAAATGAACTGCTGAAAATGTTAAAATCCCAATGAATTATAAATGTATTGAGAAATCCATAAACCTATTTACTTGGATAAACCTAGACAGATCATTTATTTTTGAGTCCTAACTTCTTCATTTAGGAGTTTTCACTTTGTGCTGAAAATTCATGCACTCAGAATTGTACTTTGGTTCAAGTTCCTTCTGGAGTTCAGAAGACTGAGTTTCAGTTTGCAAAACTGCCTGGCTTTGTGCCTTGGACATATAAGCAGAACTTTCCTTGCAGTTGATACCTTTCAAGTTTACATTCTCAAGCAATGAATTCTCAATCATTTGAATTGATTTTTCTATCATTTCTCAGGCTTTATGGTCTTTTAAGCTTTTAAGACTTTTTTTATCTGTAAAATGCTTGATTTGGGAGTATTTTAAACATACTCAATCATAGGAAATACAAGGCAATGAAGAAATCAGCTATGCTCTTCAGAAAATGGTATTTATTACGTTGTGTGAAGTATTTCCAAGACCCTCCATGTAGCAGTGGGAAGAACAAATAAATGAATAAATACAAGCAATGAATAGATATAATGTATTTTAGTGGTGTATGCTGTCTGTTCAGTTCCAACACAGACACAGGAAAAACAGCAAAACTTTGGCAGCAGGGATGTGACTATCTTTGAAGAATTTGACTCAGGATTTGTCAAGGCTTTGAATAGTTATTGCCTAAACTGGTATCTGTGTGAGACATACTCACCTCACCCTGCTTCACTTTTCCCTTTCTGTATGATGCGTGCTTCTGATGCTTTTTCTCCCCCCACGTGATTCCCCAGTGGTAGATGCCAGCACTGCCTAACACAGATCCACCATCAATCAGTGTCTGGCATGAAGGCAAGTAGAATGAGGCACCTTCAGGCTATGCAGTGCTTCAGTCAGGATATAGTTTGTTGAAGGTTTCTCATTCAGGGGTATACTGTTGGAAGAAGCAATTCCAGGTAGAGAAGCACAGTCATCCTTTGCACATGCAGGGTCAGGTAACACAACCCACAGTGTTAGAGATTTGTTTCCATCATATGACTCAGTGCCTGAAGTCTTACGTGCTGGACACCAATCTCTAGATGATGAGTTCAGCACCAGCTCCAGCATCTTCATAATGTTGCACATACCTTGTCAGAAGCAACTGTGGTGGCTAATAGCCCAGTAGCCACCCAGCCACTCTGTCACTCCCCCTTCACAGTGGGATGGAGGAGAAAATAGGATGAGAAACATCAAGGGACATGATGAAGACAAGGAGATCACTTAGCAGTTACTGATGTGGGCAAAACTGACACAACTTGGGGAAAATTAATTTATTTTCCTGTCATTTAAAATAGATTTGGGTAGTGAGGAACAAACAGTGAAACAACACCTTTCCTGCCTCCTTTCCCATGCTCAGTGTCACTCCTGGCTGATTTACCCTCTCAGAACAGTGCAGGGGGAATCAGGGAATGGTTGTGGTCAGTAGGGAGCAGTTTCTTTCCACCACTCGGCCATCTCAAGCTTCCCCCTGCTCTGCCTTGAGGCACCTCCTCCTCCTCTGACCTTGGTGTTCCCGGTGTTGTTCCTCTCTCTGTGCAGCATTTTGCCCTTTCTTAAATCCATTTTCCCTGATGCGCCGCCATCTTGGCTGCGGGGCCCAGCTGTGCCCTGCGGTGGGGCCGTAGGAGCCGGCTGGGGCTGGCACGGGGCAGCCCTGGCATCGCCTCACACAGCGGCCCTGCAGCCCCCCACTGCCAGCACCTGCACCCAGCACAGCCACCTAAGGATAGGAAGGTGAGGTATCTCCCACTCCAAGCCCAGTTTTCTCTCAGGTAATCCATGAACATATGCACCATTGAAATTTCTTGATTTTTCTACTGATGGAAATACAGCCACTTTTGTCAAAGTCTCCTGATACTGCTTTTTCATTAGAGTTGACTTTGTGTGGTGTTTTTTTTTTTTTTTTTTTTTCATGATTTCTTCATGATGAGGAGAGACAGTGCATCTTCTCATTGTTGTAGAGAAATGCAGTGATACCAAACAAACTTACTGTGTCTTTCACTGGTAACTTATATTTTGAAATATTTAATGTGAGACAGAAGCTATGTCTGTTACATTCACAGATACTTTTTTTCTTTGGCACCGTATCATCAGTCTAAGGGGATGAAAACTAGATTTCCTCATAAGCAAAGAAGTGTTAATGGGATTTTAGAACTCCCTGAATTGTTTATAAATCTTTTCATAATTTAATACTCAAAACCTTAAGAATTACCTGGTCCACTGAGATACTAAAAAAAAAAAAAGAAATTGAACATCTGTTTTTCTTTGGTTTATAATCCTGAGACTGCAGATGCCAAAAATAGTACTGATACATTGTTTAACGTTTAGAAAACCTGATCTACGTCAGAACAAATTCAATGCAAGTTTTTTTTTTTTTTTCTCTGTTTAATTACTTTTCCATTGATATTAACCACACATAAACATCACCTGAAGCCACAAGGTTCATACCAAAATCTCTTCTGCTGAATGCAAGCCACAAGGTGAGTGAGCTGGTTATGGACAGCCCAAGAGGAACGAATGTGTTGTAGGCTCCCAGGGCTGCCAGCCCTGCTATGCCCAAATGGGCAGTAGCCATCTGGTTTGTTTTCTCAGCAGCTGGATTTCCTCTCTTTCCCAGGGTTACACAGCATCACTGCCAGTCTGCTAATATGGCTTTAGCATGGCATCAGTGCTAGAAATGCTCATAAGCCCCAAGACTGTTAAAGGGCCAAAGATTTGTCCTGGTAAGAATGGAAATATTTGGCGGAAATAATTTGTTTTCTTCCCTTTCTGTGACTTTCTTCCCCAAAAGGTTTCCTTTTGTACTTACAAAATTAAAATTATTTTGGAAGTTAAAAAGCAATGTCATTCTCTCTGTTTTAAATTTCTATACTAAATTTAACATATTCTGCTGAAGAATATGGAAGTATTTTCACCTTCATGCTCATTGAAATATTCTTCTATTTGTACAAGAGCCATTCCCTGCAAAGGAATGCAGTTCTTATCTGCATTCAATTTTTTATTTGGGAGGGCGAGATAATTTTATCTCCCCCTACTTTTTTTTTTCCCCTTTGGTGACCTAATTGTTTGTGGCACAGCAATACCACTTCTTTTATCTTTTCCAAACATTTCTGTATATATCTACATACACATAACAGAGTGCAGATTTCTTTCACTAAGGAAAAAGTAGGCAAATAGGATGATTTGACTTTATCATCAGGATCATGCAGACCTAACTAACACTGCAGAGTCAGTCACAATGACAAGGAATTTAGGACAACCGTTGAAATGAAAGGAATAGACATAGTGTCTGTTCACAGGAATCAGGAAAAGACTTCCTGATATTAAATATGTCAAGTTGCATCCCAGCTGGAACACCAACTACTGAGTGCACCAAATATTAACACCATTGCTCAGGGCAATGCAGGTTTAATGGAAAGTGTAGGGATCTAAGGTCCTTTGGAAATATGCCTAGAAAAATGGGTTCTAAGTGTATACATTTTAAAACAAAAGTTTGAAATTATAATATACTTTTAAGCTCAGCATTTTAATTAGTTTTACTACATTTTTCAATTTGACCATAGAAGTTTTTTTTGTTACCTTCTGTTGTTTCTTTTCTGCATGACTACAGTAAGTTATAAGTCAAAACATTCAGCGTAACATGGTGAGCTCTGATGTTTAAAGTGATTAATGAAATTACTTTTTTTTTTTTTTTTTTTTTTTTTTGTTTCAGCATTCCTCTGTAAGTCCTTGGTTTGTCACATAGAACATAAATCTCTGATATTCAGTTAACTGTGTAACTACAGTGTCCTTGGGGCATGGATCTTGTCTTATGTTAACCCTTAAAGTTTAATGACCATAATAAGTAGTCAGTGATTCATTAACGCTAACAATTACTTTTCAGAATTAAAAAAAAAAAAAAAAAACTTTCAAAATGTTTCAAAAGGATTAACAGGATTTTTAAAACCAAAAGAGTAAGTTAAAAAGGTGTCTTAAATGTTTACAGACACCATTATATTGCATTTTATTCATAAAAGAGGAAGCTGAAGATACTCATAATGTATGTGCACGCAGCAATGAGATTCTTTGCTGTCGCCAAGCTAAATGTCATTAAACAGCTTTATGTTTTGATAAATATGAAATATTAAAATATAAATATTTTCCTAGTAAATAATACCTGTCCTATTGCTAAGTTGTTGAACCTGTACTGGACAGATAATATTTCTTGCTGTTCTCCCCATTTATTCACAGTTTTCTCATTATTCTGCACCATAGCTCGGGGGGTTACATTTAGCCTTAAAATTTTTCCAGTAGTCACTAAACTATTTTCATTCTTGCTTTTTGCTAGAACAAGAGCTATCTATATGATCTCTGGAGACTTCTCTGGTGATCTGTGAATCTGAATGGCAGTACAATTCTCATTCTATAATTCCCAGCTTTATATTTGATTAAACAGAAGCTTTAAATAGTCTAATAAATTTCAGTATCTGTTTTCCAGATAACGAATTGTTTCCTGTGATCAGTCACTAATAAGACAGGTGATCTATGTGGAAAAGTATTTGGTTTCACTTGACACTTTATGAAAATGCTGGTTCACACTGTCAAGAATGCAATTGTTTTGGCTAGGTCAGGCTAGGTCAGGCTAGGCTTTTTTTTTTTTTTTTTTTTTTTTTTTTTTTTTGGGATAAATGTCTTATTCTTCATTTGACATTACTATCTCTTACTGCAGAGGCACTAAAGTATGAACCTAAATCCGTTTGGGATTGTCTCCACACAGAATACCCTAGGGCAAAGTGAAAAATTCCAGGAGAAGGCTGTGGGTAATAGTGAGCAATATGCAGAGGGCAGTTTGCTCTCTGTATAGCTGTTTGGCATTGTTTTTCATTTCAGACTTGCTCAGGAGTCATCAAAACATTAGGACTGGCAGTAAAGCATACTTAATTCATGTGCTTTGTAAATATTTTTCATTTGGTTTTGTTAATCGTGGTATAGCCTATGGCTCTTTCGTTAAACTGGAAGCCAGTATAATGTGGTACAATTGTACCTATTAGGACACCAAACTTTATGCTCTGGATATAACATACAGTCATTCATCTCTAAAAAGCTCGCTGTAATTCTTAATGCATTTGCAGGATTTGGGGAATAATTTTGTCATCGTCTCTCATTTAACACTTACCCCTCGTTTGCTTTTTCAGTCAGGCCTACTCTGAAATACTGTTCCATGTGACAATGATCATTGATGAATTTCTGTCCTATTTTATTTTACTCTGGAGCAATGAGCTTGAGAGATACAGGGTGCCTTTCTAAAGGAGACAAAAGTACTGTGCAAAATATGTTGATTAGGTATTCCACACAAATGCACTTTTAGGACATAGCACATTGTATATTATGCTCCTAAGGGACCAAGGAAATGATATAATCATCATACAGGCTTTTGATAGTTTAGTCAGTGAAAGAAAAATATCTGTAAACATGCTACCAAATTTACAGTTCATTGAAAGTGACAGAGAGATAAAAGAGTGGCTAAAAATGATCTAATAGAATATGGAACATTGCAAGAATGTATAGCATTTAATCTTGTATACACAAATGCATGTAACATTTCTGCACAGTTAATGATCCAGTGCTTAAGCTTGAGTGATAATGTATCATTGCTAGGCACATCTATGAATATAGAAGATAGCATTGTCTAATTAGGTTTGCTGTGGCTGGACTTTTTCGTATTGATATTGGTGATGAAACTCTTTTCTACTTCTTTCTTTGTTTTAAAAATGCAGCTTTCATGAAATTACATTAATCTAAATTTTTATGACTATTCCATAAAACATTCTGTTTATTGATCCTTTTTATCTAGTTTAAGAAATTTATGGTATTTCTCTTTTTCTCTTCCCTTCTTCATTATTTTTCCCTTCCCCCTAAAGGAAAAAAAAATAAAAAGGAGCTGAAAGTATTGTGAAATTGACTTGAAAGTTAAAGTCTTTCAAATAACTGGTCCTGTCATTGACAAATCTTTTTCTTCCACTCTGATGCATTTCATGGTAATTTAGAACAAGTTTCAGAAATTTTACAATAATAAATACAGTTCTGCTAAAAGCATACATTATACAAGCAATAATTTAAAACTGTTCATGACATCAATTATATTTTGTCATGGTGAAATATATAACACATTAGATTTTATCAGCACAATAAAGAGATACATTCCAGAATGATAAAGGTGGAAACCAAAATGGTTTTTCCTTTGCCTAATGGCTTTAATTGCAGGATACAATAGAACAAGGTTGCTCCTTTATTCAAAATTTCATTTTATCAACTGTCTATAACCTGTCATAGTATGCCCAGTGCATGACGGTTATATCATTCCATTCAGTTCCACCTCAACAGACTTGTGACAATATGCCAGCTGATTGTTTTCTTCTTTCTCTGGAAAAGTGCAGGTTCTGTGTACTGTGGGTTTATTAAAATGCTGTCTAAGCTCCATTATGGACCAGTATTGTCCATTATCCACTAGCTGTCCATCTATAGACTCATCATCCATCCATCCATCAATCTGTCCATCCTCTGCCATTACTGTTTATAATTTAACAGAGTTCATGTAGTAAACAAAAGTGTTGAAATGTAAGAATTGTGATTGTGCTTTTTGCATGGTCTGGAAGATATAGTTTGTATTTCTGTCTTGGGTCTGTGCCATATAGATAAGCTTTACAATGAATATTTTGACACACACACACACACATACACACAAAAAAAGGACTGTTTTACTACATATGCAATTACTTTTGTAGTTGTTTCTGATGCATATAAATAAAATATATGGAGAAATTTAGCTTAACTCAATAGTGGGTCAAAACACCTGATAGTTGTGCTACCTGAAAGTAATCTGGAATAGGAATAGGAAGCAAAAATAAATATTTTTGCATGTAAACAATAATAAAGGGAAAAATGGGGAAAAATGGAAACACTCTATGACATGCAAGGTACCGTTGTGCAAGTTATAAAAATACTGTGGGGTTTACATTCCCCTTACAAATGTTTCTTAATCACTTAGGAGCAAAAATCCCGTTCAATTTTTAGAGTGAGAGAGAAGTGAGAGAGCACTCATGACCTTAAAGATACCAACAATGCTTTGCATGATATAGCCTACATTTGAAGGTTTGGAAGGGTACCGGAAGGGTAACTTCTGGGGTGAACAATGTCCTCCTAGTGCCTTCAGAGCTCCCACATGCTGGTCATATGGCTTCCTCATTTGAACTTGCTCTGGTTTGGTGAGCTGGAGTCTGTTAAAACTATAAAACTAGCAAAATCCTCACTATGTTACTCCTTACTACTTCCCATGACAGAAATGCCTTAGATCTAATTTACTGGTGTGGCTACTTCGACATAGCCTTAGGAAAAAAAAAATAAAAAAAAATTAAGCAGTGTTTTCATGGTGATAAGTATTCAGATATGTTTGAATTGTATTACAAATGGGATTTGTAGCTAAAATGGTGGGAAAAAGAACAATAAAATATAAAAAAGAGAAGATAAAGGTGTATTTCAAGCAGTAAGCAGGTATCAGAATAACTATGCTTATTTTAGCTTTCCTGAAAAGTCTATCTGTGAATTATTTAGTGAATTTTTAGTAATGTTAGGTAGGACCAATATCACATCTCTCAGGTGTTCCCCATAAACAAGATTCAGTGTAGCCTGTTCTTGTGGTGTATCCATTCATCAATGTAGTGTATCCATTTACCAGGTTGGGGCTCTCCATAGCTCCATAACTTTTAGCACAGGGAATCATCAGGATATTTTTGCAGAAATGGACCCAATGTTATCCACGATGGGAGCATTGTATGTATATTTTTTTGTTATGAGGGTAGTACTTCAGCTGGAATAGAGCAATACAACAAGGCTCAATGACATAGTATGTAATGGAACTGGAGGGGAAAAAAAAAAAAAAAAAAAAAAAGACCACGTAGCAAGCAGTAAATAGTTGCCCACTATGGAAAAAATGGTCAGTTCCCTTGCAAGATTCTTGAAGGGACTAGACAAGGCAAGAAATTCCTTGGCTATGTAGCTATGAATGCATAAACAAACAGCACAAACATAAATATATTGACTTATGGTAAGGAAAGTTTCAGCGATGAAACAATCTTTGTTTGTTTTCCCTTACAACCTGGAAAAGATGGACATTTTAATTGCTTTCAGATCCATGAGAACCGTTCTCATTGATTTTTAGGTGACTTTAATCTGCCCAACTCTGCACTTAGCAGTTCTGAAGCTTTGAACATCATAGTACATTTCAGAAGTATATTTATAAATCTTTTAAATGTTAAAGACTTTTAGCTAACCATACATTAGCCATAATATATTATACCAATCTGTAGTACTTGTTACTCTTTGCTGTAACATGCTTAGTACGCGTATGAGTAATTATTGCCATTTTACAACTACCTGAAAGGAGGTTGTTTGTGAGCTGGGGGTTGGCCTCTTCTCACAGGTAACTAGTGATAGGACTAGAGGGAATGGCCTCAAGTTTCACCAGGGAAGGTTTAGGTTGGAAATTAGGAGACATTTCTTCTCAGAAAGAGTAGTCAGGCATTAGAACGGGTTCCCAGGGAGGTGGTGGAGTCATCGTCCCTGGGGGTGTTTAAAGAAGGGTCGGACATGATGCTTGGGGACATGGTTTAGTGGGTGACATTGGTGGTAGGGGAATGTTCAGACCAGATGATCTTGGAAGTCTTTTCCAACCTTCATGATTCTATGATTTTTAAATACAAGCTTTAAGTGTTCTCTCATTTGTGTCTTGGGTCCCATATAGAATGAAGAAATCCCGCCCTCATTCTCTGTACTTAAGGAGCCAAATTTAGTGTTGACAAAGCAGAAACTCAATATATAGTACCTCAAAAGTGTTTAAACTTAGGTCAGAAAAGTAAGAACATAGTGCCATTAATATCCAGAAGTATCAAAATTACTATACCTATTACCTGTAAGCACAAAAGACCAATCTTGTAGGGAAGCCAGTAAAAAGCATTTTTTCTTGTGTGCTTTAAGACAGCTCTTTCAGAAGAGTGTTGTTTCTTATTAATAAAGTAATAATTGTTCATACATTTCATATATTATTTAACGTTTGTTTGCTGTTGTTTTTTTGCAGCCAAATGATGTGATAGCTTGGTGGGATAAGCTACTTTTTTTTTTTTTTTTTTTTTTTTTTTTTTTTTAAACCTGGTGAAAAAAGGTTGACATCACTAACCCTATTGAAAACTATATTAGCTAAAATCTGTATTAACATTTTCACAGATTGTATTCCACATAGAATACACTTCCATCCTAAACTATAAAAGTGCCAGCATTTCTACACAGCAGAATTATTTTAGAAAAATGAGAGATGAGTCTCCATGCTCTGCCTGAAATTAATCAGAGGACTTGAACTACTTGTATACAGTTTGAGACCATATCTTATATATTCCAAAGGAAATGTATTCTCCAGGAAGGCTACGCTTAAAATATATTAGTAGTAGAACTTTACTTGTTGTGATACTGTGCGTGGGACTGTGTTACTAAACCTGCAATGGTATGGTATAATATAAAGTATATGAACTACAGTAGATAAAAGAGAGAAAATATATATATATATATATATATATATATATTTCCCAAGGTACTGACACCAAAACCAGTATGGTAGTGTGGATCAGACAGAGAAAATTTTTATATTACTAGCCATTTCAATAAGTTATGGCTAAACAAGGTGCTACGTGTTACTGACTCTCAGCTGTACTATCAAGCAAAGCAAATTGATAATAGAAGATAAGAATATTTTGGGCACATTGTTATTTACAGGTGTGCACAAATGAGATCACTTTCTGTGATCTCAGTCTCGTCTTCCAATATGCCACTTTTAGCTTCTGCCTCTTTCACTTCCTTGGCATGCCACCCTACAGGTATTGACTGCATGGACATTTTCTGGAAGTGGAAAGCCAGCATGAGCCAGCATCCTGCCTCTCTCCTGATGATCCTTCAGACTAGGCAGTTCACCACTCCCTTGGTTGTGCCAGTTTGCAACTGAAGCAATCTGTGTAGAAGTAATCCTTCAGAATTTAAATGAATATCTGCCTTTTCACTTACAGCATTGTTCAGTTAACTTGTCAGCATCACAATTTTTTAGACAAAACTTAAAGGATGATGAATTGAAACCCTAGACTGAGAGTGAAAACCAAGGCTGGAAGGACCATGGATATGAGAAGCCTCTCAAACTGGGATAACCCCTAGAAAATGAGGTGGTGCATCTGTACCCCCACACATTCGTAGTGTGCCCAATAACTTAATGCTGCAGCTCAGTGTGTGTAACTTCTGAGGAAGCTCCGTGTTCCAATGATAACCCCTAGAGTCCTGTGGGCAGGGTCCAGTGTACCCTGGCCCCTGTCTGCTTGTCCTCCAGCCCCGTTGCAGCTGGACTGTGTGTGCAGCTGGGAGCTGGGGCTGTCCCCACTCCCTCGCTGCCTCTGACTTTATTGGGATGAATTCTGTCTCTTATGAATGAAACAATTTGCATCATTTGCAATACAGATCAGCTGGCTTCTGCTGACTTGTGGGCAGCACTCCTGAGTGACATGAAAATGCAGTTAGATGGAGTGATGCCCAGGTGGGCAGATATTATAGAAAGGTCTGTGAGTCCCTGCAGATAATTTGCTGGCTGGCTCATTCCTAAATCATTGTCAAATCCAGCTTCTGCATCACTACGTCTGAAATATGATGGCACAATAATGAGTTCTATTAGAAATAAAGGAGCAAAGTGGCAACAGTAGTTTTGTATGCTAATTAATCGGAATCCTGTGCGTTCTGCACTAGGCCTCCTGAATATGCTCTACACTGAAAGCTGGTGATGTTAGTTCTCTTTAAGTATTATCTACTGTCAATGTTGATTTAGGGAAGGGGCATATATTCTCCATATTTATAAGAAAAGTTACCTAACCATGGCCAAATAAATACTGGCATTCTTGTAGAAATAGTACTAAAGAAAATAGTAGACCAGTAATAAGATATGTCTCAGGAAAGTTTTACCACAATAATCCCAGGTGGATTACAAATTATGAGGATGATTTTTGACATTTTTTGAAGGCATTGTGGAATACCAAATTGCAGTGGTCAAAATATAGGCACCTTTTCCTGTGCTATAGCTCCAGCAAAAAAAATAAAATCTCTTACTGTCTGAAGAGAAAGACAGTATAATTGAAAAATAAATCTATAAAGATGGTAAAGAAAGAACAGGTTTTACAGCTTTGCAGTATATACAAAATTCATTTTGAGTTGATAAGGATTCTTCAAAGAACATTTCTTTTGAATACTCAATGTGAATAATGCTCTAAGATGCTAAACAGATGCATTGTTTTTCAGTGTTAAATCAAGGCTGATGCAGTACAATCTCTGCAGGATATTGGAACATATTTTATTATTATTTAGAATAATAACGTGTTTTAGCACTTTCTATCTTCAAAAGGCTTTGTATTCAAAATGTTCTAAAAGCTTTAATTAATACTTGTAACACATCCTCTGTAAAACTCTCCATGCCTTACCCAATAGATCACAATCATGGTTGCCAAGACTGAGAACAAAAATATGCATCTTTATTGTCATTGTTCTACTTAGTACTACCAGTATTTTTCTGTTTCTTCCCTTGTTACATGTTTTTTTACTATTAGGCTGTGACTGTTTGGATGTGAAAACTTTATGTCTGGCAGCCTCAAACCTACCAAAACCTCAGTGCATGACCGTTGTTCTCTTCAGTCATGCTTATATTTTCCTTAAAATCTGTAATGTTGGAAACATTCACATATCTGTGTCTGAGTGGGAGCAGTAGGATAAATAAGAAAGTGTATGAAATGGGAAACCAGTCTATTTCCATGGTAATTAGATATCAGCAGACCCCTTCCCTTCCCTTCCCTTCCCTTCCCTTCCCTTCCCTTCCCTTCCCTTCCCTTCCCTTCCCTTCCCTTCCCTTCCCTTCCCTTCCCTTCCCTTCCCT